>NW_008594037.1:372-4064 GCF_000691845.1 Merops nubicus | reverse complement strand
AGACATTAGGAAAAAGTTATTTAATATAAGGGCAATAAATCACTGGAATAGGTTGCCCAGAGAGGTGGTGGAGGCCCCATCCTTGGAGATATTCACAGTCAGGCTTGATGAGGCTCTGAGCAGCTCGACCTAGTTGGAGAAGTCCCTGCTTACTGCAGGGCAGTTGGACTAGATGACCTTTGGAGGTCACTTCCAACCCAAACATTCTATGATTTTTCAGCCAAAAAGGAGAAAGTTCAAAGGACTGATACCACATAAATAGCCAGAGTGCTTCTAAAATGAAGGGTGAGAAAACATGGCCTTGTAAAGTGTTTACAAAATTCTCACCTCTCATAAAAGCTTAAACGTGTCTATTGCAGAAACTATGTTTTTCCTTAAGGGTTGGAAGAGAAAACAAGCAGTCAAGATGCAGCTTTGTGGAGGCAGCACATGGCAAAGTAAGAGATATTTATTATCATAAAGGAAAGGTTTTTGACATCTCCACAGCCATCTGCTACTTGTAACCAACCAGCAGTGACCTCCTTGTGGAATCCTGTCGTTCACATACCAACACTAAACAAGCTTTTTAGTATCGCATCTTAGTTGTGTTAAAAAAGAAAACTTCTTAGATTACATAGCACAGGCCTGTAGCCATCACACTGATTTCAGACAGACATATTAAAAGTGCAGCTGTGACATGGGTGTGTGACCCCCCTCCATGTTTCAAGAAACGACTCAGTGATGTATCTGAGTTAAAAGCACTCCTACTCAGGGGCAGCCTTGGCCCTAAACCATGACAACACTACATACAAACAAAAAATCTTTATGTCCATATGTGGACCAGTCATAAGATTTAAACAGGAAAGATACTGTGAATCTTTATTAACTATGCTAAAACCATTTTAGTATCATTGCAAGTTATTATATTCCAAGTTTACCTTACAGACACAATTTTCCAAACTGCTTTGGCGGCAGCATACCTTGGATAACTACATCACAGTGCCTAGAACAGTCTCAGAAGACGCTTCTGGGAGATTTTGGTAGAGTTCTGCAGTTACAGTAGGCCGCAAACAACACTAAAGTATAAATATCGACTTTGAGATGTTAGCAGCTGGGCTCCAGTCCTTCACTCAGTTTTGCTTGAGTTGCCACTACCCTGGCCGCCTCAGAATAACATCATGGTCACCTTCTAAAGTGGTAGCAAGCAAAAGGTCTCACAACTGTCTAATGTCCTGAACAAAAGTTATTCAGGAACCCATTTGACAATTCTGTCAAAGAGGTGAAAGACCTGAGAATTACACTGTAAGCTAGAGCACAACACCAAGAATAGGGGTGCTGGTTAAGTAGCAAAGAGTAAAACAAAACATATTCACAAGTAAGCAGCTTGCTCCATCTTAAAGATATCAGAACAGGAATTGCAGGCACGAAAGGTAAAAGACCTGAGGGATATTCTCTTTCATTATAACCATGAGCTGGCGGAGGGAGGAGCAGTTTCATCTCACCCTACATCCACACAAGCAAGCATTCAGTTTATGCTGAACAGGTTCTCAGACTTGTGGAAAGCTTTATCTGCCCTACTTAAAACACAGAGAAACCAGTTCAAGTACTTCCATACGAATGTGAAACAAGCAATCTGGGAAGTTAAACCAGTTCTTAACAACAGCCAGCTACTCTGGCACAATGGAAAAGGCTGGCCATCCCAGATACGCATAAGCTGCAATTAAGCCAGGCAAAAAAAGCATCTTGTTTACACAGCCAGTTTCACTGAAGAACAAAAATCTCCATTACTTCTTTTGCAAATTTCATGTATCCTGGAATAAACTGAAACCACCTTTCTTCATTTTTTTTTTTTTTTTTTCCACTGGGTCTGTTCCAAAGCCATATTCAGATAAAAATACTGACATTTTTAAAATAACACATAACTCCACATATTTAAAAAACATGTTGACTACTGCTGTCTAAGAGGGATTTAATAACATTTCTGCGAACCAAAAAAGATACAGCCAGTTTCTCGACTAGTTAAATATGAGAGGCTGCCCAAGTTAGAAATGTAAAGGAGCCTGCATGGACCATTACTACAGACAGGATAAGGCTTCACTGGATAGGTACAGTTTCAGTGGGAAATATTATAAATACTAACTATTGCTTGAACCCAACCATGTGACAGAGTAATAATTCCTACAGACAGTCAATGACAAGACTTTTTCTGTTGCTGCAGTTTCTCTCTCTAAGCTCTCCATTTTTATGTCTACTTTTCCAGGATGGCTTTTGTGGCAAAGTAACTTTTTTTCAGTGGTTTAGCTTTCCTAAGAAAGGACAAATTATTTTCAAGGGTAGCAGTACAGTTTGCCACTCAACAAATCAACTGTCTCCACTAACCACCTCAAATTTTGTTTAATGCAAGAAAATCAGTGAAGATTTTCACTAACGCTGAATAGACTTCACATAGATACACTCGTCCTCTCCATCTCTGCCAAAAAGAACCAGTGACTCATTTTATTTTCCACCAAGAGTAATCCAACCTCCACCACACCTGAATATGTGCAGGAGTTGATAAAATAATCCTTTCGATCACACATAAACCACTGGTTTGTAATCTATTTGGCCGTAGAAAGAATTATTTTGGGGAACAAGGAAGCAGCTACTGCCATCTGACTCTGCATTTTGTGATTTCCTTTACTAGCTAGCAAACAACTTATCCTTATGACGTTTCAAAAGCAACTTTATTGAAATATTAACATCTCAAAATCAAATTTGAACAGGATACTCAAGTAACAGAATATTGGAATATTTATAATTTCAGAATCTTTTCAGACTCGATACAGATGCTATACTTCAACAAAACATTCTCAAGCCACTAACAATTTTGTCCACCCTGTGAGTGGATAATGGGTAGGAGTAACATCTTAACAGGCCAGTACCATAGAAGAAAACATCCAATCTCTTGCATTCTGCAGCAGCTTACACGTTTTGAGTACAGCAGTCTCACATGCAAAGGACAGAGCTAGCCTGTTGGTTATTTGGACATCTGTGGAGTTAGGAACGCATGGGAACTGTGACCTCTTGCTAGGTAAGCATTCAGGTGTACACTTCTCCCATGGCACAGCTGCTTTACTGCCAGAGAGCACAAGAGAGGCATATCAAAAATGGCTAAAATGAAACCAGCAGCATATTGCAACAGACCTTCCTCCATCACCCCCCAAGCAAACCTTCCTCTTTCTCCGTGCACTGTGCCTCTCTTCGGAGCTGCCTTTCTTTGCCAGGATCCACACACACTCACTTCCTCACAAGTTCTAGCAACAAGAAGGCTTTCATTCCCAACACCCAAAAGGAAAGCATGGGAAGCCCAAAGCAGGACAAGCGGCCAACCACCACAAAGATGCAAAGACTGACAGGACTAAGAAGGAAAGAGAAATTTGACTACTTATTCCAGATCCGTATGAAGCACTGGGGCACACCACCAAAACCTCTGCCTTCCGTACTTTGCAGATCACCTGCTCACATCTAATGTAAGTTTCTAAACTTCCCTTGCACATTGTCTTTTAACTTTCACAGGAAAATTCGCCAGTAACTTACTCCTCCTCATCACAGCCTTGCACAGACTAAATGTCTAAAAGAGAAAACCTATTTCTTTTCAACAAGCAGTTGTATACTCCAGTTTTATACAGTGAATATTTCTTTAGCAATTATGCTTATGAAGGGAAAAGAACAAA
>NW_008594037.1:0-341 GCF_000691845.1 Merops nubicus | reverse complement strand
AAAAAAAAAAAAAAAAAAAAAAAAAAAAAAAAAAAAAAAAAAACCAGCCCCAAACTCAAATCCATTGGTTCCAAACAGCTAACCAATAAATCAGCTGCTATAGAAATTCAAGTTTCAGGGTCATGTTACAGTCACTGCCCAAATTAGAGTAGCTGCAACCCAGGTTCAATGTCCACTACACGGTGGCTGCTCTGCAAACAGCAGCACAACCTGGAGATGTGCTCCGAATATGGAAACGGTAAAAGATACTGCAGTATTATCTTTGCCTTCACAGGTTAATTTTCTGTCTTGAGGCCCGAGGACTACATAAGGACACAGAAAGACAGAAAGACAGAAAGACA
>NW_008594036.1:91294-91896 GCF_000691845.1 Merops nubicus | reverse complement strand
CCGTCCAGCCGCAGCACTGCCCGCGCCGGACCCGGGCTGCTCTGCCTCCACAGAAACCGCTCCTCGTCCTTAAGTAGCCTGGAAGCGGCAAATTAGCTCAAGATCGCCTCGAAGGTCTCGGCAAGCAGAAGGTGATGCTAGGAGATGATTTAAAGGTGAAGATGAGAAGGTTTCCACCCCTCAAACCTTGGCCACTTTTCTGACGGCAGAGTCTGAGAGCTCAGATGTCTTCTTTACACCAAAAGGAAGGGGTTTTTTTAACTTTTTTTTTTTTTTTTTAATCCTGATAAAGAAGATTATTGGGAAGCTATTAAAAATCCCTTATTGTGATACAGATGGATTTAAAAAAGTATTAGATCTTTCCAATGAACACTAATAGAGTGCTCTGCTCTTGGTTGGATTACTCAGGTAAGGAGCTTCTTTAGGATTTAAGATTCAGAAAGCAGATCTGGAACTCATCAGATAATAACTGGAGGAATACTCACTGCTGGGGTTCTCTACTAATGATAAGATGATCTTTGTGTGAAATTGTGTGTGTGACAGCAGTGTGCTGACAAACAAGTGCATGTAAGAAAAGCTGGGGTTTGAGCAAATGTAATTTG
>NW_008594036.1:89967-91263 GCF_000691845.1 Merops nubicus | reverse complement strand
TAGTTTGAGATTTTTTTAATTATTGTTAAACCCCAGAAGGGGCAGGGAGCTGATAATAAAGCCTGAGTGGGTTAAGTCAGTCTGCTGCCCATGTGGTTAAGAATATGATGCTGGAGGAAAGGCACAGGAGCGTTTAGCAGGCTGTAGAAGTTTGGCTTTGCTTCAGTGTTTGGCCAGGATTTTTAAAGTTCAGTTTAAATAACCTAAATACCTGAAATATCTGATGTGAGAGTCACCTTTGTCTCCTACCTTTTTGTATAAAAAGCGTGGGAGCACCAAATATGACAAGAAGGCATTAATTCCTGAAGACACAGGAAGCCTACTGGGGGCTCCCTCATCTGAGGGGATTGAATCTATTTTGCAAGATAAATAGGTCTAAAAAGAGAAGCGAAAAAGTACACAGTATACTGTGAAATAAACAGAAATGGAATTAATTACATGCTAAGCAGTGCATCACACACTCAGAACAGAGAAAGGAAGAGCCTCATGCTGATCAAAATGATGTTTGGTTATATTCTATTAATTATTCCTGTCAGTTTATGTGGATCTTTTCAGCCAGTTAGACTTAAACCTTCCCAAAGACTGTGCGCTGATTTAAAATTCGGAGGTGGAGGGGGAAATATATTTTATGCATATATTTTATTACCACTGTATTTCACTATTTTAATATTGTTAATTTTCATGCTGCAGAAGTCCCCTTGATATATCACATGCAGAATTAATTTTTTTTTAATTTTTTGTGTAAAGAAATGATTTTTTTCTGTGTGATATTTAATCTTTTGAAGTCTTTCTTGCTCTGAAAATGATGTTGAGCTGATTGGGTTGTTAGATAGAAAGCAGCATCACGTCATTGGCTGAATAAGGAGAGTGCCTGAAGTTTGATTAATTTGGCAATATGAAATGCAGCAGAAGGTGCTGTTAAGGGAACTGGACGATGTGTAGCGTAGCTGAGCCTTGCAAACCTCCCGATCCTTGCAGGCACTGGGGAAGAGCTGTTGAAGTTAAAGTCAGAGGGAAATTTAGCTGCTTGGTACAGTAATGAATACAAGTATGAAAAATCACAGTTCTCTATATTGGATGGCCAAGTATGCCAGCACCAGGAGACCTTTCCCTTTCTAATAGGAATATTTTTTTAAATTTTGACACAATCTGCTTTGTGACCAGGTCAAATCATCTGTAAAGTAGGTATGAAATTCAGTCTGGCCACACTCCAGTCCCTTTACATTCACAGGTTGAACAAAAGGAAGGTGATCCCATCTGGGATTAGAACATAATTCTGAGAAACTAGGACTTGGT
>NW_008594036.1:55718-89936 GCF_000691845.1 Merops nubicus | reverse complement strand
ACATCGTGATTAAAAATTAATGCTTGCAAAAGTAAAAAACAAACTGGTCTGCTCAGTATTAGCCTTCCAGTCTTGCAGATGGAGTATTTTTGAAACACATCTCAGATACCTGAGGATGTTGTGTGTCTATTGTAATGTGCTTGAAGTAGTTGTGATACTGTCTGGACATCATTGTTTTTTAGCTGACCATGTGGGGTTCTATTTTTAATTTCTTAACAGCCTTGTAAATTCAGCTGTGGACCAATGTGGGAATATTTTTCTAGCCTCCTGTTTACAATGGTTTTTGTTTTTTAGTCCTCAGATCATTACAGTTTCATCTTTACTACTAAATTATTAAAGTTGTCCAGGCTTGTGTGTTGACATCTTGCTGCCTCAACTGTCCCTTTTGGACATGACCTTTGTTGTATGACAATTACATCCTGCTGGGGGGAATAATAACCCAGAGACAAAAGACCTTTAGCAAAAGGAGTGAAAAAGACAAAAATAAAATAAGGAAAATACTGTTCTGATTGAAGCTGACTATTCTCTGTGCTGTAAGGCAATGGATAATAATGTCTGTCTAATATTTTGTTTAGAGAATGGCAGTGGTCTCTGCAATGTCCTGGGTCCTGTATTTGTGGATAAGTGCCTGTGCAATGCTGCTCTGTCAGGGGTCCCTCCATCACACTTTCCAGCAGCATCACCTGCACAGACCAGGTAGGACTGAGATCAGCTGTGGGATGCTGTAAGATTGCAGGCTCTCTGCCCGTGCTCGTCTGTCTCGATAAATGATTGAATAATCAGAAAATCCTTTTTATCATTTAACTTTCATGAGTTGCTTGCCTTTATATTGCACAGCATCTTTCTTGTTGTTGTTGTTGGTCTAATATGCGTTTTGCTTTGCCAATCTGATGTTGGAATATTCATCCTTTAATGTCACCTTCTAACAACTTCCCAACACAGGAATCCACTTTTGGGTAACCATTCAGTTTCTCTGTTTCTTCCTCTGTCCTTATTTCAATCTCCAAATTTTGTGCAGTTTTGGAGTGAGTGTGTAACTTGGAAAGACATTGTGACAGCACAGTTTTGGATAAGTTTGCAGTTATCTGGCCCAGACCAGACATGGGTTTATTACTGAAAATACTGGCATCAGATCTGCCTCGTGGTCACCAGTGTTTAGTGGAGGTGAAGTGTCTCCTTTAGTATAAATGAGACACAGTTATTCTAAGGGTCTCAAGTTTACCTCTGAAAATTGCTGGGGTTGCAAAAGTGCAGCCCAGAGGAGAATTTGGGGTTGTCTTTCAATGGAGTTCAATGCCTGTAAAGTCAGAATAAATCCCACAGGTTAGCAGTGGAGAATGCAAATCACTTTGACTGTTGTGATCCACAGAGACTGCACATTAATAGTTTTATTGTGTTTTTATTAATAGAAGTGGATCACGTAACTTTTTCAGCTGTTAATTGCACTTTGAAGAATGTGCTATGTTAAAAATCGAGGAGCTGGCATATTCTAGCACAGTATTATCTGGGTAAAATTAGATGGGCCAAGAATGTCACTTAACAAATTTGGATCCAAAGAAAGGTGGGAGAGGTTTTAAGAGCTTTAGACATGAAAGATGGAAAATGTTAACTCGTAGTGATGAATCATTTAACAATGTGGCAACTAATACTTTAATGTCTTTTGATCTAAGGGCATACCTTCAAAGATGAATGGTTTTGAACCACATGTATTTAGCAACCTTAAGACTCAGTTTTTCCAACTACTTTCCTTGTTAAAAAGTCATAGATATTGGCATTGTCTTGCTTTCTTGCAACGTAATATGCATAGTACAGAGGACTAGACCTAAATCTTTGATAAACCAGCTCTTGGTAGCCGTGTTAGAGCATCAGATTGACTAACAGTGTTATCTTTACTAGCTGGCACTGGAAGTTTGAGAGTATTTAAAGTTTGAGTGGTGGGATTCTTATATGGGACTTGCAGAGAAATGAGCGAAATATTCATGACAATGCAATTTTAAGTAATGCTGCTGGTTACTTGTCTGTCCCCCAACAAAGGAATTGGGGGGAAAAAATCAGCCCAGCTAAACAGATAGGTAAAAAGAAAACGTAATCTCATTTTATAAAATCAGTTGAAACAAGTGACATTATGAGAAAAAATGAGAGCTGGGCAGATTCAGAGCTCTGCAACATTTGCCTAAGCTTGAAAAATCACCTCTTTTATGAAGCAAGAACAGCAAGACACCGAATGCATACCAAGTGTTGGGGAAACATGAAAAATGACAAAATCTTTCACTCAGATGTGATACAGATGGAGTGAAGGTTTTACAGCTGCCTCATCACCTACTTAGAAAGAGCCAAGCTTTCCTCCTTGCCAGCCTTTCTCAGGCAGCTTCTCCGCACCCTACGTGAGTAAGATTGATGGTGTTCTGATCCCAGGCAGCCAATTTCAGTCTCTCAAGAAATAATCCACTACATTGACAGATGAGTGGAATTTGACATGATGTTCACCTCGGATTCAGATTGTGCTGCACCTGGGAAGTAGCAGCTAGTGAGTGTCCTTTAGGGAAACTGTTAGGGATTTTGGACGATTTCTGCTGTCACAACAGAAAATCAAGACGGTGTTTTTTGTAAGGCCATGAATTTGCAGTCTGCCAGCTGAATGGGAAAGGTTGTACATAAAAAGGATGGAAATATGTTAACTAGCAAACTGAGTGATTTTAATGTATTCAACTGCAGTCCCTGAGCACACCCTATTTTTCATATTTATAATATTAGGAATGCGTCATTTACTTTTAGTTAGTCACTGTGTAAGTAAGATTAAAATGTTCAGCCAAATAAAAGTGAGTAAAAAATGGATGCAGATGAGCCAGTGCATAAATTCAGTAATTTAATATTTGGTATATGAAATTTCAACTTATTGAATCATGGCAAATATAGCTGTAATCAATAGCATGTTCAGCATACCTTTTCCTTCAGTTTGTGATCTTCCATAGATAATAAGATGCTCTAAAATTATTGAGCTGCTCAACTTCATTGTGGGGTTACTTTGGTACAAGATAATTAAAAAGGCAGATTTCACCCCAGCTTGTGCTTCTCCTACTTTGTGAATAGAAGAGTCTCATTGAACACAGGAAGGTGCAAGTAAAAGAAAATCCTCGTGGAGTGTATTTAACATAATAAACTTGAACTGAACTCAGTGAATTAGCACAGTGAATATAACCACCTCTACTACTGCAGTTAATCCAGTTTTGAAACACTGGAAACCAAGGGCAATATCTGAAAAGGTTAGGCTCTCATCAGAGACTTCTGAGCTTGTTCTTTTTTCTGCAACTTTCTTAAGCAAGTGTCTGAATGGGTTGAAACAGATTTCTACACAATATGTGCAATCACAAAAGTTTAAAGATTCTTTTCAGTGTAGTATAATTTTTCAGTCCTATAGTTCAGTACTTTATTCAGTTAGAGGACTCAGGAGAAGGTATGAACCTGAAAACAACTGCAATGAGCTGCTTTACCTGACAGTGTTTGTAATTGACTGCAGCTTTATTTTCTCTGAAATGCTGGTAGGCGGGCACAGACAATAAGGGCATAGTAAATATTGCTCGAATATAAGATGGATGATGCTGTTTTACTTGTGCCTGTTCATTAATTCCTTCTTCTCTCATTAACACAATGAAAAGTTTGAATGCTGCTGTTAAGTACTCTTAAACATTGGCGGCTGTTCCCTTTGACTGCAATAGGTGAGACTGGCAGGGTAGATTCCAGATTGCCTCCCAGGGCAGGCTGCTTTGCTGGCATCTGGAGAGACCTTTGGAGTAGGTGAGCTGAACACCACTGCAGTATGATTCCCCTTGGGTAACACACGTGGCTTTCTGCAGGTTTTTTCTGATGATATTTCACTTTCATGAAAATTATGTTGGTCAAAGGACATATGAAAGCATTCACAGGAAAGAACTTCATGTGGGAAAAAAAAATCTCCTTTTTTTAAGCATGTAATGTGTGTGATTTAGTAAAAAGCAGTGGTAACTGAGAGGGGTTCCACACTGGCTGTTTTAGGCTCCAAGATACGCACGGTTGTGGAGCTGTTGAATTGGCCTGAGGATTAGAGTGGACAGGTTGTGATTTGCAGAGTTAGCCGAGTGCCTGTGATGGTCCATTGATCATCTGATTGACAGGATTGACCCTGCCCAGAGGGAGGAAGTAGATGCTGGCATTTGGTGAGGCAACAAGATACTAACAAAGTCAAGGATTCAAGTTTAAGAAATAAAATAAAATAAAAAAAACCCCAATCCTAACCACCACTACCCTTTGTTGTGTAATTCTTGGCATATTTTCTGGCTTTCTTTCATAATTGAGGGATGTCTTGTTCCCAGTGAGGACCATCAACTAGTATTGAATCACGGCAGGCAATGCTGGCCACATGTTGCTTAAAAATATAGGAAAGCACACTTGGATTTCCCTGTAAGTCAGTGCAAAATAATTAGGTACACATTAAGGATGCTACATTAGTCTTGAGTACAGTGTAAAGATGTGAGGCAGAGAACTAGCAGAAACATGTATCTGCTGTAGCAATGCTGACATTTGCAAATATGTTAATTAAAAATAGGCCTATTCAGAGGAAGAAATCATGGACTGAATCAAGGCTGGAATTGTGTGTCTGCTAAACATGAAGTACCTTTTATTGTGACAGTAGTTAATGATGTGCCCATTACAAGTCATCCCAAGTAGTGATTCTCCTTGCTTCATACTACAAGGAGCAAAATCAGTCTCAAAGCAATTCTACATAAAATAACAAGCAACATCAACCTAAGGATGCTCTGAGCATGTTCCTCAGCAGACAGCATTTTGCAGAAACAAGTCTGTGACTGTGAGGAAAAAAAATTCTTAGTTTTCATCTTGGCCTTTCCATTGATTTTTATAGCCTTGGGAAACCACATATTTTCACATTACAAAAGGTCTGCTATTTTCATGTGCCCCATATATGTGGCTATTTGGGTCAAAACAGATTGGGAAGAGTATAGTTCCTCAGGAAAGTGTCAATAAAATATATGTCTTTACTTGATAGAACAATTAGTATTTGGGACATGAATTCCACTGGAATTTTGCTCTTGTGTTGATAGAAGCAAGTGTAGGACAAAGTTTGGAAATGTATACAGTTTCTAGGACTAATAACTGTATTCCATTAATCAGATGTGTTAATGCAAAGTGTTTCCTTCAGTGTACAATGTCCAAACTGCCATGCAACAGCTTAGCCAGAATCCAGATCATTTCATGGCCGTGAAAGCTGACAGTGGGTGTTTCTTGCTGTGATAACTGAAATGACCAAACTTACTAGCTCTGAGGCCTGATTCAGATTTCATTTACACCAGTAAGTGCCCAGGAAGTACCATATGTATCCTGGTTTGTTCACCATCAGCAAAACCTGCTCACAAGAAGCTGACTAGGAATCATCTCTTGGGATACCTTTCATGTACACCTCTTGCTTTCACAGTGTCATCTTCAAAATATGAAAGTACCAGCTGCTGAGTAAAGAAACCCAGGTTGGAGGTACCTACTGTGGTCCTGGTCGCATACAGAATATATTTGGATATATGTGGACAGCCATTTGTTTATATTTTGTGTAGGCAGAGACCTGATGTAACAGTTAACACGTAAGGATGAGATAGGATGACTAGCAGGATGTACATGGTTTAGTGGTGGACTTTAGTTTTAGGTTAATAGTTGGACTTAATGATCTTAAAGTTCTTTTCCAGCTGCAAGAATTCTGTGACAGCACTGAGTCGCCTGCTGTGCCTGTCATACACTTGTCTGCAGCAGCAGATTTTACCAGAAGTATTGTTCCCTGGGAATTTTAATTTTTCTGGAAATTTGAACTTCCAAAACAGGGCTACAGGGTGTTTGCAGCCAGAGCATTACGTTAGCCATGTATGAGAAGAGAAGGCTCCAAGGTGACCTTATTGTGGCCTTCCAGGATCTTAGGGGGGCCTACAAGAAAGCTGGGGAGGGACTTTTTAGGATCTCAAGTAACAACAGAACTAGAGGGAATGGGGCAAAGCTGGCAGTGGGCAGATTCAGGCTGGATGTGAGGAAGAAGTTCTTCCCCATGAGAGTGGTGAGACCCTGGCATGGGTTGCCCAGGGAGGGGGTCGAGGCTCCATCCCTGGGGGCCTTTAAGGCCAGGCTGGAGGAGGCTCTGGGCAGCCTGATCTAGTGGGAGCTGTCCCTGCTCATGGCAGAGGGGGTGGAACTGGGGGATCCTTGTGGTCCCTTCCCATCCTGACAGATTCTGATCTGTTTTAGCAGAGGACTTTAGAGCCCTAATGGCAAATGGTTGGACTTGATGATCTTGGAGGTCACTTCCAACCTAAATGATTCTATGATTCTATTTGGTGTTGGGTCCGGGATTTTTAGTGTGGGGGTTTGAGTTTTTTTTTTTTTTGCTTGGTTTTGTGTTTGTGGTTTTTTTTTTGTTTGTTTGTTTGTTTTGGGTTGTTTGGGTTTTTTGTGTGTGTTTTATTTTTTCCTGGGGTGTGTAAGCTATTATTTAATGGACTCCTGTCCCTCTGGTAAAGAGGAACTGGGTAGGTGGGCACTGCCAAAGGCCAGCCAGTACTCCAGGGAGGGTCAAAGGCAGGAGGACACCTCTCTCCTTCAGCAGAGAAGGCCGTGCAGCCGCCCAGCTCGCGGCTCGGTTGCAGGTGGAGGAAAGCTGTCACCAGTCCTGCTGCTGAATGTGACACCTCGTTACTCCTGATCCAGGGAGACGAAGCAGCCTGGGGGGGAGCAGGTGCTGCAGCTCAATGGGCTGTGAAGAACAGCACGGCCAAGGGGTGCAGTGGGGCACTGAGCAGCCCGCCGTGCCCAGCGTGGCTCCGCGGGAGCTGCTGGGAGCACGGCTGCCTTCCCTGCCATCACCCTCAGCACACCCCGTGTGAAGGAGCAGTGCCAAGGTGCTAAGGGTGGTGTTCTGAGAACGGCTGTGCCTCCTGCATGGGTAGCTTTCACTGGCTGTCTCAGCTCTGGTTCTGTCCTTCCTCCTGGACATGCTCCCGTCCCCATCCCGTGCTGCTTCATCTCCTTCCTCAGGCCCCTCTGCAGGCACCCACCTTGGCTGGTACACAGCACATCCCTCTTCCCTCTTTGCATGGCAGAAGCTGCTCTGGGAAAGTGGGAACTGAAATGTGTCTCTTCCTGGGGTGATCCCAGAAGGCATCATCTCCTCCCACACGCATGTGCTGAGCCTCCATCTCCAAGTGCAGCCTTGGGGCCCTGGTGAGTCACGGAGGGACCTTTCAGTGCACTTCACTGCTCGCAGCTCGCTGTCAGGGTGTTGAAGACTCTGAGAATTCGTAATACGGTGGTTAAGTCCCAAGGAAAATTAGGCACCTACAAATACCAGCCCCAAAGGCAAACTATGTTGTTCTGTGCTGAAGTATTACTGCTGATAACATCAGAAACTTGCTGTTAATGATTAGTCTACTTTAGTCTAAGGCTCATTTATATTTTAAAAGGCAATATTCAAGTGCACTTCCTTGTAAGACAGATGTGTTTTCTGCCATTAAGTTTCATATTGTTTTATCCTATCCTGCCTATAATCTTTGTATTTCCTTTTGAATGTTTTCTTTTCCACTCTGCTGTGAAATCAACCTTTGCTGTGAGCCAGATTTATTTTCCTGATGGGATTCAGCATTTTTTTCCTGTTTTCAGATGCTCCATACAGAACAGGTCTCTCCAGCCAAATTTATTTTTTTGCATGGGAGTGGTGCTGGAGATTTCTTTTCCTTGTGCTCTAGGCAGGAACCACGAGGTCTGCAGCACAGTAAGAGTCTAAATATATGAGAATCAGTCAATGATGCACAATGGGGAATTGGGGGTGTAAATTAAGCTGAATGAAGTTACAAAGCCCCACGTACGTATCTGTGACTCATTTCTCTACTCTATTTAGAAGACTTTTAGCTGACATCCTTCTTGCCTTATATATTCCTTTCAGAACAAGTTACCCACTTTTCCTTTGCTGTGGATCAAGAAACCAGTTCTTGAAAGGTCACTTCAGTGACAGCAGGTGCAGGATCACTGTTCTTGTGATATGATAATCAACAATTGTCAGTGTTCCATTGTAATCTGTAGTTTTCTTTGAGAGAACATCTTTCCTTGGGAAACCTGATGGCAGGAATGAAGGACCTTACTAGTTTGGGGTGATGTGAAAGTGATTCCTTGAGAATCCCCAAGTGAAGTGAAATACATGGACAGCCAGTTCCCTGAGATGGCTGAATTCCCTTCTACCAGGGTGCTGTCATTGGTGCCTTGGCTTTGAGCTGCAAGTAATCTGGGAATAGTCCACCCTACACTAGCAGCTCCCACCAACAGTCACGTGTGCTGGGTGCTTTTTAAAATTGTGCCTAAAACTTCACAGCTCGTGGAAGTATTTATTTGTGTATCATGCACCTTATGTCTCACTAAATGAATAGGCAGTTAAAAAGCAGCTGAAGTGGTGAGCCTTGTCTCTTCATTACTAGAAGAGCTGCTGCTTCAGATCAAAACATGCATTTAATCTGTCCTCGTGCATGATCCAAAGCTCCTATTGGTTTAATTTTGTTTTCTGCAGGTGACAAATCTGATTCAAGAGCCTTTATGGCGAATCTAGTAAAAAAACAATGAGCAAAAATCACTTCTGTAGTTCATTTATGTGCAAGTGAAAGTTATATTGATGGAGAACTTGATCAGAAAACTCATATGAACATACGTGTCAGTTTATTGGAAAGTGGGGAACTTGGTGCTGTAATTTCCTATGTTGTAAATAACATCAGCAGCCAACAGGCTCTACAGATCTGCCCGAGTGCAGGTAAGAGCCTCAGATCTTAACTGTACACACTCTGATAAAACTTTATTATCTTTTTTTATTGTCCTCATTAATGCTTTTCAAAAATGCCTTTAAATATTTCCATCGAGCAAAGCTTCGATGAAATTCTGCTGTATCGTTAAGGGTTTATTAATTATAATCTTTTCTTGCTGAGTCTGTTTATTTGATCATGGCATTAATTGGTTGCCAAAACAAACTAGAGTTAATTGCATTTAATTAAGTGGTTGAGCGCAAGTAAGGACAGTTTATTTGGAAAATTAGTTTCATTGATTTATATGTTTATTTTTTAAAAGAACATGAATAAATGAAGGGAACCTGTTGTTTAGAACCTATTTCCTTATGTGCTGCCCAGGAGTCTTTAATAACACAGGTGTGACTTTGAACAGGTTCAAGGATGGAAAAGTATCTATATTTTATGTATTCTGAATCATTCCAAATAATTACAACCTAAAATCAAGCAGAAATGAGATCAAGTAACACTGAAACTAGCAGCAAGGTTGTGTTTGGAGCAATTTTGAAACATGCATTTTGAAAACGTTTTGGAACATTTCGAAAAATGCATTTCAGATTAAAACTTGGTTTGATTTCAGGTTTGGCTAAAGATCCTTTGGATAAGGAAGGTAAAATAACTAATATACAACTAGAGAAAGGTTTTCCATAATAATTATATTAATACAATGTGCAGATATTTCTATATTCTGTGCGTTTCAAAATCAACTAATTTTACAGTTCAGAAGCTTTTGAACACATGAGCTTTTTTGTCATGTTTTAATGTAAAACCAGAACTGAAGAGAGAATTTGGAGGACGTAAAATTCTTTTGGAGGAATCGGTTTTCTCAGCTGAAACTGTAACATAAAAAAGTAGCTTGATATTTTTGTGCTTCCCTTTTTTCTGCCTTTTTTTCCTAACAAGGAATATCAAGAATTACCTTGATAAGGTAATTGCAGCAGTTATCTGATACAAGTCATCATCATGATAAATGAATAAGTGCTGCCTAGAAGCATATACTCAGATACTCCAGCAGCTGCCTCCTTCTCAAAAGAAATCAAGACCCCCATAAACTTCAAATCCACTCCCAGTGCAAACACAAGGCAAGTCTTGTCTGTCCTTCTGGCTGGTATCAGCTCTTGCTTTGGTTTGCAGTAGCATTGAACTTAAAGTAGGTCTACTGTTTCCAGAAGTTGCTTGCCACCTCTCCAATCAACCTTCTCTGCTGTTTTGTTAAAGGATATTTCCTTTATCTAAAAATCTTACTTAAATCCATAAGCTATCAGGGCTACACTAATTGTTTGCTGTGAATGTCATTAACTCATTGCATTCCTCTTCTTGGTTACTTGCATGGGGTTCTTTCAAGTTTGGGTGGTCAGCCAACCAGAAGTCACTAATGTGTGTTAAAGCAAAAACTCAAGAGATGTGTTTTGGAGATAACAGAGGGGTTTGGGTTTGTAATTGGTTCCAGTGTGCCAGGGCAGGGTCTGACAGAGGATGATTGTGTCTAAATCAGCTCCCACATCTGTAGTACAGTTATTTCTGCAGTCATATCATATATTTGAGGCTTTAAAATGCAGTGCTTCCCCCCCTCCCCAGGTAATTAGAACCTGTCTCCACAGCAGAAACCTCAGTGCTTTCCCCATTGACCCAGCTGCCTGGGTGGTGTTTGTCTTAACCTTGTTTTGAGTTGCTCCAACAAACAGATGACTCCTTTTCTTCTAATTTAGTTTCTCTTGGTATTTCTATTATGTCTTCCTAGTTGGCAGGCAAAGAAATCAGATGTGCATCAAATGAAACCATTTGTCATGGATTAGTGCATGCAAATGCCTTGATGACAGCAACAAACAAAAGCCAGGGGGTGAATGGGAACTTCAAAAGAGAAAATTAACAGGGCAAAACCACCAGCAGCAGCAATCCCTAGAGGAGACTGGTCAGTGCAGAAGAGCAAGGTGACTCTTCTGTCCCCTCCAGGGCCAGTTTTTCTCTTACAGAAATCTTAAGAAATTATGGTAATTCACAGTGACCTCTGCTAAGAGAAGTGTCCATGGGAGCTCCTGGCTTTCCCTGAGCTACTCCATGGCAGGACCTTCCCTCTGCCTACTAAAGCCCATCTCTATCCACAGCAGAGGAGAAGGCTGGGACTTGAAGCTAGGTGAAAGTAGAGAAGACCATTAGTGATATTCCAGTGTGCATGTCCCAGTTTGGGAGTCAGAAGAGCTGCCAGTCAGGATACTGACTGTGAGTGAATCATGTTGAGGTAAAATCTGTCTTGGTTGGAAATGTTATGCATTTCTCTTTTTCCCCAAGGACAGAATTGGTAATGGTTTAATGCTGATCTCCCATTGCTGATAACACACTGAATTGAAAGAGTTGACAGTGCTTGTTAGGTATTTATCTCATGCTTGTGATCGTTACTCCAGTTTCTTGATGAGTTGGACTCTTTTGAGAGAAAGAGAAAGTGTGGGCTCTGCTGAGCTCGCCATTTGGAGGCTGGTGTGAGGAAGAGCTGAGACACAATTGTGGGAAGGGGATTTTGAGCTGCTGTGACTGGGAGCATGCTGTGGACAGAGCAAATTTCACATTTGCACATTGTATTTTCACCTCTCTCAAACCACCACGAGAGTGTCAGGCTGTGGTTTAGTGGAAGGACCACAATGTGGCCAGATTACCTGCTCTCTTCTCTAGATTTTCACTCCATTTCAGTCTTTCTTTTTCGCCACTCCTTATTCTATTTCTGAACCTGTCTTTCTTCAAATCAGTATTCTTTGTCCTTTAAAATCTGTCTTTTTGCAAATTCTGGCTCTCACTTTTAGGAAAGGCTTTCTGCACCTCCTCTTAAAGTCAGTGCACCCTGATGTGGTGTTCAAGCAACAAAATACCGCTTGATTTCACCCCAATTAGAACACCACCCACATTTTTATCAATTAAATAGTAGCTAAATTACTGTTTGAAAATAATCAAAGTGGAGCTATTCAATCAAATGATGTGAAATGCTAAAAATACATTTTCCACGTTTTGATATAAACACCATATTTTAAGTATTTTCTAACAAAAACTGGGGGAAATATAAATTGCAACCTTTTTCACCTATAGGAAGAACTATTTCTGTTGGTGAGAATTTTCCAGTTTAGGGAAGGAAACTTTTGCACATACTTTGTGCCTGTCTCTGTAGCAGACTGTGCAAGGCAATATACTACCGTAGTGGGTTTTAGATTATTATTTGTTACCCCCTCTGCTGTTATTCTTTGAGTTTGTGTATTTGTACTGGAACCAGACCTTCATTCTCTTTAACACTCAAGTTTCTCCCTGTTTTGATGC
Source organism: Merops nubicus (assembly GCF_000691845.1). Taxonomy (NCBI): domain Eukaryota; kingdom Metazoa; phylum Chordata; class Aves; order Coraciiformes; family Meropidae; genus Merops; species Merops nubicus. Next base: position 77,790 of record NW_008594036.1, on the reverse strand, counting down.
TGTAGTGTATTTATGACACCTTGATCATGATGTTATCAAAGACATAAGCATGTTGGTCACATTTGGTGATGCAGGCTCTGGAAAGCAAACTGACTGAGCAGGACCAGTTCTGAAAATCATAGAATAACAGAACAGATTAAGTTGGAAGACCTTAGAATCATAGAATCCATTAGGTTGGAAGGGACCTTTAAGATCATCAAGTCCAACCATTGAGCCATTAGGGCTCTAAAGTCCTCTGCTGAAACAGATCACAATCTGTCAGGGTTGGAAGGGACCACAAGGATCACCCAGTTCCATTTGAGCCAACAAGAGTCACCCACTTCCAACTCCTCTGCCATGAGCACCTTACCTTGAAGATCATGTAGTTCCAACCCCCCTGCCATGGACACAGACACCTCCCTCTGAATCAGGTTGCTCAAATCCCTCTCCAGCCTGGCCTTGGACGTTTCTAGGGATGGGACATCCACAACTTCCCTGGGCAACCTATTCCACTGTCTCACCACCCTCACAGTGAAGAATTTCTTCCTCAACAAATGCTGGTGATAAAAATAAGTGCAAAGTAAAGAGAGAGGCTTTTCTGCTTTCAGTTTGAGTCACTTGGTGGTTTCCCCTAGTAAAACAGTTCTTCGACTCTTTAGATTGTGTTTGAATTGGCTCTGAGCTGCCAGTGTTTGTGCACTGTTGCTGCAGAGTGTTTTGTGATTTTGTACCTTCTATGAGCAGTGTGGTACCCAGCCATTCTTTTGTACCAGTCATAATCCTCTGAGGTTCAGGCTGTACAAGTCCCCCATAAATCCCATTCTTATGTAAATTGAATTATTTGCTTATGTTTTTGTCTTGTGTGATTTCTTCTACTCTATCAAAGAAAAAGGTGTAATCCAGAGTGTCTTGAGATAGAAACAAAGTACAAAGCAGTATCATGTTTGTATTGAAGTCCTTCTGCTGAGAATTGTATGTCTTTAGCATGCTGCTTCCTGCATCTGAGGGGCTGTGCTCTCTGACAGGTGAGAAGAGATTATCCCTTAGTCCTGACAGAATCTGTGAATCAAAGTCCATTAAAGGAAATTCATAGAAAGCTTAAAAACACAAATTTGCTGTTACATGTATCTATAGCAAAAAAATATCCTCTGTATGATGTGCCTCATTTGAATTGCTGCCTAAAGTTTCAGAGGTCTTATGATAAGCTGTGTCCTGTCTGCCTTTAAAGATGTGGTTTAATGTCCAGATTTTACAAAGGAACCAAGCAAAGATATGAACAAAATAAAAATATGCTTTTCAGGAGGGATTGTTCCATTTTCTGGTAGCACATACAAATCTTGTAACGTGAATGTTTGCTCTAAAGAGAGCTTACACTCAACCAACACCTGCCTTTCTGGTTGGTTCTTGTCTTTCTCCTTAAGCCCAACAAAAGGACAATTGGTACCCAGTACACAACATCCAGTAGTGGAATAGGTGGTCTGAGGAAATTGAGAGGTCTCCATCATGAGCATATTTAGGGTGGCTGAGGTGCAAACAAGTGAGCTTTTGTTATTCTGTTCCTCAGGTAGCCTCTAAGTGAGGCTGGTGGCTGCCAGACACTGTCCTCCCAGCTGGTACCCAGCACAGGCATCCCATCCCTGGTGCTCTGTCCTTGGCATGGCTTAGCATGCAAGTGCAAGCGTTGCTGTGAGCTGGGTGATGGATCATGAAGGCTCTTAGCTCCCTCTTTTCATGAAATCAAGTGCTTTACTGTAAGCCAACTTCACGCTGGCTTAAACTTTCATGGTGGTTAAGCTATAATCTATCAGACTGCCCCAGCTGTGAGGTGTAAAGAGCCTTCATGTTCACTTACTGCTACTCAATTGACAAACAAGTTGTATTGTTGTAGTGAATTTTTCCTGTGTCCGTGCCCTCGGCTGCACCACGGGCTCAGCACATGCAGAGAGACAGCACTGAGATTGCTTCAAATGGAGAACCTCCCACCTTTTACTGAGCTGCTTCCTTAACAGATGAGAAGCTTGGGCTTGTTTGGACAAGAAAGCTTCCACTGTAAGTGTGTTCCTCACCTGAAGGCTACACTTCCCAGCAGAGTTTTGTGCAGTGCTTCCAGGGTTTTACAGGTGCTGTAGCACTGGTCCTGCACGACTCAAAAGCATCATCTTTGTGATGTGTCTGACTTGCAAATCTTGTTAAACACATGCTGCTATCTCAATATGCTTGAAGGCCAGCAGCAGCAGGATAAAAACTTCTGGCAAGGTAAATCATGTCAATTATTTTTAATAGGGGGAAGAAATAATTGAGACTATTTCCTTTGCTAGAACTGGAGAAAAATTTATCTCTGGGTTGCTTTTAAAGACGTGTTGCTTTAGGGAATGACCTAGAACATCAGTCCCAAAAGAGGACTGTCCCCCAGTTCATGTTGGGACCACCAGGCTGGTCTGCAGCATCCTGGCAAGGGATCCTCTTCACAGAATCTTTTTCCTCCCATGCAGTGAAAAAGAGACTGAGCTACAACTGATGTCCACTGCTAGTAGAGGATATCTACAGGCTCTTCGTAGGGCTTGAGAATCAGACTAGGACTTGAATTCATCTGCATTATTGAATTAATGCAAAAATTGCTCATTTTAACCTCTTGTGGTTAAAAGCTTTTATGTGCTTGAGGAATTGTTGCAAATTCTCTTTTTTTATTGTGACAATTGTTTATTTTTGTAGGCTGAAAGAATACAACAGTCTACGTTTTGCAAGGCAGTGTTTCTTTTGTTGTGTGACTAAAGCAGTGTAAATAATTGAATTTTTTTTTTGTTTGTTTGACAGCCAAAGCAAGATATCAAGTGTTTGGTGCAGTATTTACATTTTAAAATTAGGTTAGAAGAATTTGATTTTTTTCATACTAACTGGAAAAGAAATAAGAGAACAAACTGTGAATTTGTCATATTTCTAAACACTGAAAGAAAAGCAAGGAAAAGGCCAGATAAAATTAGTGAAAACAAGTCTAGAGAAGATACTGCATCTTTCCTTAAACAGATGCAAAAGAGTACCTCTAGTCAGAAGCTATGTTCTGCTATAGGGGTTGGCTCTTCATCTTTCTCCCCAAAGTGGAGCTGTGGTGTTAAGATATTGCTAGTAGGGAGGCTAACTCCCAGTACCTGTTGGATTATCCTTTTTTAATAAATAATTAGATCATCAGGAGAGCAGAGGTGGGATGTTAGGATTTTTATTGCTTGTTTTGCTCTGGGAGGGCAAAAAAAAGCCAGTCCATTGCTCACAGTCTCCATGGCTAATGTAGTGTTCCATGTAAAGTTGAATGGGCTCTGGGACAGGTCCTACCCATGCCAAAAAGTGAAGGGATGGAAGAGGCAGAGTTAAACTCCCTGCCCTAAAACTGAGGGCACAGCTCAGCTCCAAGCTGGTGGGGGCTCTTGGGGATGGTGGCAGATGCCACCATAGGAAATTAAACATGTGAAATGGAGGTTTTAACAAAGGGTGGGAATTTTAAAAGTACCTCGTTGCAAAGTTCAACCTCTGGGAAGGGTGTAGTTCGGATAGTTTTGCTTGTCTTTCATAAGAAGAAAGTTGACCTGCTGCCCACTAACTCTGTGTGCTGCAGTAGGGGTAGATTTTCCTGCCATTATTCTTCTGTATTTGAACATAGAGCTTGAAGTGTGGCTTCTCTGTGTCTCTGGGTGGGAATTTTAAAAGTACCTCGTTGCAAAGTTCAACCTCTGGGAAGGGTGTAGTTCGGATAGTTTTGCTTGTCTTTCATAAGAAGAAAGTTGACCTGCTGCCCACTAACTCTGTGTGCTGCAGTAGGGGTAGATTTCCCTGCCATTATTCTTCTGTATTTGAACATAGAGCTTGAAGTGTGGCTTCTCTGTGTCTCTGCTTGCATTTTGGAGGTGGCCAAGGCTGCGCCCCAGCCACAGCAGAACACTGCTCATGGCCTGTGGTCGTCCATTCAGAAAGAAGCAGGAGCCCCCAGGGAGGCAAAGCTCTGGTGCTGTTGAGGTGTTTTGCTGGATTCTTGGTCATCTCAAGGTCTTTGCTAATTTAATGAGCCAATTTCAACTTGTTAAGGTGACAGTTTTCCATATCGGAGACCAATACTCCTCCTCCTTTAATATACATCTGTAGCAGTTCTTTTGCTGCCCTTGAAGAAATACAGGCTGGAATATCACTTTATTTTGAGGGATGCTTCTACTTTTTCTCACTGAAGTTTAGTATTAGAAATGTTTCTGTATCTAAGTGATAGCAACTGCTTTTGTCTTTCTTTGTGTAAACTCAGCTCTGCTTTGCAAAGCACCACTGTTCTCTTCTTTAGAAAATGTGATTGTCTAGCAGCAGTGAAGCTGCTTCTGTGTGCTCTAATGTTAATCATGGAATCCAGCAGTTATTTAAACTGTTTCTACTTGTGCCTTTTTCATGACAAATTCTTGGAAGGGTGGGGGGGATTGTGGTGGGATTTGTAAGTGGCCGTATTGGATTTCAAGTAGGAGTACCTTATGGTAAATGTGTTAGGATTATGTGCCAGAGGAGACCTTTAGTGAAATATATAGAGTTGTCAAACAAAAACCTTCTGGTAGGAGCATACCAGCTCTAGCAGGATCCAAATTTTGGTAAAACAGAAGAGAGGCTGAGGGCTCGACAGTATGGTCAGCGGGGTGGTGGCTTGGGCATTTTCCTGGAAGCTGGCTGAGGTGAAGGACACCAATCTCACTCTTTCACTGGGCTGAATTTTCCCTTTCCTGGGGAGAAAGTCCAATTCAACCAGCGAGCTGCTCGTTCAGCACGTGGGGAGCTGGCAGCGTGGCCTGGCAGCAGCACAGCACAAAGACCAAGGACTGGGTTTCAGCAGCACAAAGCACAAACCTCTTTCCAAAGCCCTGTGATTCTTGTGGAAGTACCAGCCTGGCTCTACGTGATGTCTTTTTATGGCACTACCCAGCTCAGTGGACGATCTGTCGCTGTCAAATCTTGCAGAGCCCCCAACTTTCTGCCAGCAGAAATAGAATGGGGTGTTAAACACTTAGGATTGATTTTGACGGCCCTTCATGTGGAATAGAAAATGTAGATTCATTTCATAGCTGACAGAGCTGATTATTTATGTTTCTTAGAGAACAACTAAGAATGTCTAAGAATCTTTTTTTACCATTATGGATGACTTTTCTTGCATTTTAACATCGTTCTTTTTTTTTTTTTGAATCATGACAAACTGAGATTAAATAACAAACAGCCCCTGAGATCTGTCATTTTTTTTCCCAGTGATTTACATAGGATGGTACCCATAAATTATGGAGACAGCTACCGGATACTGTGAGTGAACAAGTACTTTATTTGTAATGTAGTTCTTAGAAACATCCTGTGAATTGTACCTACAGAAGATAATGGTGCCATACCCTTAAAAAGAGGCTTAATAATTTCAGGTTGCTAAGCCATAAGGTAAAGGTGTTACTTTAAAATTTATTTTTAATATAAACCCCTGAATTCTTTTTTGCAGGATTATATCAGTATCTGCCTATCTCTTCTCATTGCTTTTACTGTGTCCTAATGTCAAAAGAACAAAAAAACACCTCTTGTAACAGGAAAAGGATGATTTTTCCATCTTGCTATGGTGCCCTCAACACTTTGACATCTCTAATATAACAGTTTCTCAGTCAATAACTCACTCAGTTTTCAACACCCACTTTTGTCTGAAGCATCTCCTTCTGTGATAGCAAGTTTTGGAAAGATGCTGTAAGAAAAGGAGGCTTAATTTTATTCTGCTGCAAAGCCTCCTTATTTATGGCTGCTATTATTTTCTATATTTCATTTCATTACTCTTTGAGGAAGATGGAGGAAGGTGCCATTGTATCATCTCCCAAAATGAGAATGTGTGGGTATGTGTATGGCCAGACAGGTGTGGTTTGTTCTCAGTGGTGCAGGCGTATTTGCATACAAGCCTCTGTACTTTACCTCATCTTCCAGTGCAGAGACACAGTTTTAGCCTACAGAGCTGGATCCTGCACTCACTTTCTTCACAGAGCATTGTCCTTTGTTCTTCTTCCCTTATTTCCTGTCTTCCCAAAGTGGTTGATAGTGGGGGTGTTCAAGGTAGTAGGGTCTTACTCATGCTCATGTTTCCCATCAGCTGCCCAGGTCCTGCAGTCAGTTATTCAAATAGTCTCAAGGGTTTTGGGTTTGGCTGTATTTCTGCTGGGTCTTGATGAAGACTGAAATGTTTTGAGTTCTGCTGTTGCTGAGAGCATCTTTCCTCATTGTGTGAGTGTCAGTCTGGAACGAGACGCTTCCCCCAGGACCATGGCTTGTCACAGGCCCAAGTGGCAGTGGGAATAGCATCGTCAGGGGCAGCAGAAAGTCCCTATGTTGCATCACCCAGGGGAAATGAATGCTGCTGCCTTCTTCAGACTCTTTTCCCCACAGAGAATTTCTGCAGCTCCTCTAATAGCAGTGGAGACATCTGTTTGCAGCTGCAGAAGCAACGTGTGTCAACAGCTGCCATGGCCAGGGCAGCAGCAGCAATGTCACCATGAGGATGCTCAGCAGACACTAATTTTCCATGTTTCTGGTCCATGCACCCCCCAGGCCAGTGGAGCTTTGCCTGTCCTCAGGGCACAGCACTGTCAGGCTTAGAGTGGTGCTGGAGAGCTGTGGTCCTGGTGGGATGGATGTTGTACATGCTGCTGCCACCACAAAGCAAAGCCCCAGCAGAGCTGGGGGAAGGAAAGGTGCCACAGCAACCCCAGGGCTTCTGACAATCTCTAGTTTCTATGCACTTGTGGTTTGCTGTTTTTCTTCCTGTTAGTGAAAACCTTCAGAAATATCATTCTGTGGATTGGAAATACCACCAAATTCCCTGGTTTTGCATTATTTTTTTGCTATCTGCCTACCCCCACCCCAAAGAAAGAAGATACCCACCACCTTCTAATATTCTTTTTTTAAAAACTTTTACTTTCTACACTCTGGTGGCCACAGTTAGGCCTCAGTGCTTACAAGGATTGTGTTTTCTAAATGAAGTATTTAAAATCATAAAGGATAAATGTATGAAACCTGGGAACAATATGAATTATCTTGCCTTCCTTCTTCTCTAGAAGCATTTCTTGTTACAAAGAATTATAATCCAAAATATAATAACTCCTAAAGTAGGTATATCAACTCAAGTGCACAAAATGCCTCAAGTGTCATTAAGTTTGCCATGACTGTTTCTGCTCAATATTTAATATTTGGGTAGTGCATTTCATGCTCTAAGCAAAGCCATGGTAAACTGGTGGAAGGTAGCACTTGTATGTATACGTATCTATACCTTTATTGTAAGCCAGCTCATTTCCTGCTTTACATTCCCCACATTCATATGGATTTCTTTGATGGAGGCTTTAGGCACTATGTGCTTCTGTACCTGTGGTAAGATTCAGAAGCTTCCAACACTGCAAAATCAATCCGCTTGGTGATCTCCTGCTCAATACCACCTGAGAGTTTATGGTTTGTTCAGCTTTGTGATAGAACATCATCTGGATTTACAGCTGCTTGCCAGCCTGGTGAGCAGCAGGGTAAATATCCTCCCCTCTGGGAGCCTCCAGCCTGACAGCACCTCTGTGTCACGCTTGGAGCCCAGCAGCAAGGGGATGCTGATGAGCTCCCCGGGGAGGGACCTCTCCTGGCTGCCTTTGGAGATGGGGTGTGAAGATCTGGTCCTTAGCAGCGAGTGGGGATTTGAGGTAGTAACAGTTTTGCTGCACAATAAGCTTGCCAAATATTTTGGTTTCATCCTGCTTCTTCTGGCAGGGATAGATCTATTAATTAGCAATTTTAGCGCATAATAGTCTATAGCCTTAAAATGTCAAACTGTGAGCACATTTTTAGATTAGGTTTAACTATTAGCACTTTTCCAGGAATTATATCTAGATATGCATTACTTTTTTAGTGGCAATATTAAATCATCATAGATGGTGAGCTATACATCTGTTCTTATTTTCCTCTGGCACCAGAAACACACAGACATCATCCCACCATCTCACCCAGCTGTCAGTATTTGAAGATGTTTTCTCTTTTCAGATCTCTTAGAAAGTTATATATTATACAGGAGTGGGGGATATAAAGGTTTCATCAATATGCTTTTCAGTAACTTAATTTATATCTATTATTTTTTTCAAGGAGGGACACGTCCACACCTTTGAGGAGGAAAAGAGGTAGACTGTGAACCATTGTTCTCAATGACAGCAAGAAAGTGTTCTGTGATTTGGGATGTTAGAGCAAGTCTGCTGGGAAATGGATTAGCAGGCCAGGAGAGGGTATTGTGATCAAAGTGCATAGTACATTAATTTACCTCACACTCCTGCAATTTATCACATAGATATCACCTCTACCCATGAAAAGATACATGAGTATGGATGCAATATTGCTCTAGTGCTTATATCTTATTTCAGAACTTAAATTATTTAACACTCCTGCTTTAACCTTATTGAAATATTAAAACCCTGCAATCCCTTAGATTTGCTTTTGTTACATCTCGAACATTACATGTCTGTGTCATTGTGACACTGGTTCATAATTGCAGCCCAGACAGGTCTTTGGCCATTGGAATAGAAGCTGGTTTTGTCTGGTAAATGCAAAGCAATTTCATCATGAACAAGGACACACATTTTTAAAAAGCCCTTTTTAAAAGAAATTTTTCATTTGCTCACCTTTGCAACTTTTGGCTTGCAGTCATTTCCCATCAATATAGCAGTTCTGAGTGATTTTTCATGTTGCAGTAGTTATGCTTCACAATTAGATTCGGCTGGTAAACAGTTCATTAAAAATACCTACTTCAAAGCAAGATGAAACAAGTCTGTCAGAGGGTTTGATGCAGAACAAAGTAAAGACCCATCTATTGTTGAAGGGTCTTTAGGCTGGGTGGTGGTGGTGCTGCAGCAAAGTTGAGCATGGGAAATGCACAGTTACATCCTGGCCTAAATTATGGGGTTTAAGAGTTCTTTTTTTGCTACTCATGGTCCAGAAAAGTGCTCTGACAAGGCTGCTCTGGTCCATCTGTGCCTTTGACTGAAACCTGCCTTGTTCCTGAGCAACACTTCCCCATCAGAATTACTGCCAGGCAGCTCTCCTCCTCAAGGTTCCAGCTGTACAGAATATGTGCTGTGAGGTTACAGAAAGATTTCCTCAGAAAAGAAGTCCCAGTTAGCTGTAGTCACTGTGCTTCACTCAGTAAGCTGAGCTGATCCCTGCTGCTGGTGGAGCTGGAGAGCAGAGTGGTGCAGAGGAGAGGTTCTGCTCCTCTCCTGCTGTCCCACACCCTCTTTCAGGTGATTGCTTGACTCCTGTCTGCAGAGCCACCAACGACTTTAGCTGGAATCCCTCTAATGCCTGAGTTCCTCTAATTAATTACTTATCTCCAGGTCTTTTCAAAATTTGGTAATTGGTGTATGTACTGTCTGTTTCCCCTAAAGTCTGAAACCATTTCATGTACATCTTATCTAAGTGTACAATCAGCTAAATTAATACTAATTATGATTTCTGAGGCTCTCATGAATTGTTCGTTTTCTGAAGACAGAAAAATTTCCTTGATGGTTATTTATGGTCATGAATATCACTGTATTAATCTTTTTTGATTACTGAAACCTGATAACTCAGATTACTTCTTCCTGAAGTATTTTTTGGTTCCGTTAATTTGCTTTTACCACTAGATCTAACACACATTCTGCTGTAATAAATCACCTGCTAATGAAACTACAGCTTTTCAAATCAGTTCAGACTTGCTTGTGACTGTTTGTTGTTCTTAGACTTCCATCTGAAGAAAAAGGTGTACCTGAAAACACTTAATGGAAAATTCAAATTAAAAAATCTAATTACTCATTATTTCAGTTTATTTGAAATTTCTGAAGTGAAATATTGTCAGCTTTTAAAATTTCTTGGGATTTTGACACAGTCATGAGGGTTTTTTTAGCATAGAATTGAGGTTTTCCTTGGAGTATTTTTTAAGTTGTAAGGCTTGGAGCCTTTACCTTCAGTAAGGTGAAAATATAACACACAGAAGACATTGGGGTGAATGTGCCGAGGATGCTTTTTGCATCTGGCAGTGATGGCAGATCAGCCTAGGCTCTGATAGTGTGGCCATGCAGAACAAAGCAGAATCAATCAGCTGAGATTGACTTCAGGGAAGTGTTCTGGAGAACAACTGAAGCCATGAGGGTGGCAATGCTTCCAAAAGCTCGTTGAATGATGAGGTGGTGCAAACATTGGTACTCGGATTCCAAAACTGGCAAGAAAAAGGTGATGGAAGAAGTTGCTACTCTCATAGAGAAGGAGGAAATCTTTCCAAAACAGGCAGTTGTCTCTCAGTTGAGTTTTCATCACAGTGTTACTCCATCAGCAGAATGTAGGCACTGGGGAAGACCACACTGATTCAATGGCATTTCACAAGCATTGTGCAAAAGACTTGGGCCAGTAGGTAACTGTATTCTTTTTATATATCAAAGCACCTTTAGACCCTCCTACAAAACAAGATCCATTGATGACTCATGAGGCATTTCAGATGAGCTGTGGTCCATCAGAGAAAGGACTAAATGGTTAATAGGTCATTGGATCTTAACCAGTACAAAATTAATCTCTTCCACTGAGGTAGAAAATTTGTCACGACAACTCGTGTTCAGGTTCCCACGAGCAAGTGATACTTAACTAGGTCTGCAGGTGACAAGGAACTGTTTGGGTAGTTAAAAGGGAAGAAAGATGCAGCAATCTGAAGTAAGAGTAGGTCAAAGCTACAGAACCACTTTTGCAAGGTGTTAATCTACTAACAAACAATATGCTGGGATTTAAAAATTGGATTAGAGACTTAGATGATTAATAAAAACATCTGTAGATATATTTGGATATGTTGTGTAGCTTATAACCCTAATTTTAACAGTATAAGCTTGCTACTTACCTCTTGATTTTGTGCCTCTAGTGCAAATCCTAGTTATGCCTGCACTAAAAAGTGTGCCTATCTCCCTGATGTCCATGACATCTGACTTTAAGTCTGGTGCAATACAGCTAGAACAAAATTCTCTTATTGTGGCTAAAGCAGGACTCGTCATTGTGTCAAATCTCAGTTTTCCATGTTGTCTACTGTGAATAATTCTATTCTGCCTGTACCATAAGTGTCATCTTCAGCTCCTCAGCTTGTGTCATCCTGGCTACCTCTGAATCATGCTGCATGAGCCATCTAAGATGAAATCATTCAGATTTGTATGTGCAGCCAGAAGTCTTGTTAAGGCTCTTGTCTTATGTCCTGATTATTTCCACCTTCATTTTTTTTTTTCTTCATAAGTTTTGTTATACGGTGCTAGTGTCTATCTGAAATGAGTCCAAAACTGTCCTTAGCCTGCATCTCATCTTACCTGTGTCCTGGTATCTCCACTTTATATTGCATCAGTTATAAACTGCTTGTTTTGATTTCTTTAATAGCCTTTTTGGTCTATTTCCAGCAGATTTATTTCTTTTTTGTGTTGTATATGCTCTTACATGTATCTCACATTGTGTAGGTTTTTATGTTGTTTATTCACATAGTACTTTATGTACTCTGAAAGAGTACCAAGCCACTTCATTGTGAGCTGCTCTTGAGACACTGGGTTAGATGTAGCAATTAGTTTGATAGTCTATAATAACTTCTCTATAACAACTTCTCTATAACTGAAGAAAGAAGTATATTCTTTAGACAATCTATTTTCAGAAATCTCTACTTAGGATTGATAGTCTATAATAACTTCTCTATAACTGAAGGAAGAAGTATATTCTTTAGACACTCTATTTTCAGAAATCTCTACTTAGGAGAAGAGATAAATTATTCTTAAACTCAGGCAACCATGTCTGACCTACAAAGGCATCTCCTGGGACATTCTGGTTTAGGTACCCAAATGCAGGTCCATACCTACTGTGATTTTCCAGTCATGAGTTTTCAAGCAGCTAGTTGAAAAAATCCAGTTGCATAAGGATTTCATTTCAATGGGTCTTAGTCCTGTGAATATCCCCCTCTCATTAAAAGGAGATTCTAGGCATATCTACACAATGCAAAGGAAAACAGAGATGTCATAGTTGGAGCCTGTACTAGATTCTGTGTTGCTTCAGCAACCTTATGCACTCAGCAGTTCAGTGTAGTTTAGTTTTAAGTTATAATATCAGTTATTATTCAAGTTATTATATCAGTTTAGGTGCTTGTAAGACCAAAATTTAGTATTTTTAAATTTATCAAAGATTTTCCTAATTACACACGTTTGTGTTGGTTCTTAGATTTTGTTAAAGGACTAAAAATTAACAATTATTAAAAGGTGTAGCTAAAATGTAATATTGACTCACTCGTGTGTGTGAGTACGCATAATATGGAGTGCCCCTGGTTTATTAATCTGAGCCAAACTGTGCTGCTCTGAAAGAAAGAAGATGTCATTAAAGTGAAGTATCTGTGCATAGCCAGGCTGGTGCCTTACAAACTGTGGTGATAAACCTAGGCTTAGGTACTCATGAAAATATCCGCTATAGAGAAGGGCGTGCATTTGTTTGTAGTAAGTCAGAGACTTAGGACAGGATTTCTGCTGGTGTTTGTAGCCTTGTGCCCTGGCAGCAGTCAGCAAACACTTGATTAGCATCTAAACCCAACGTTAGGGCCTCAGGGGTGACCTTCAGTAGAGGGGAGCAACCAGACACTTTTAATTTCCTAATTACTGAGTGGGGCTAATGGATGCACGGTGACATCAATTCCACAAAAAAACTATTCTTATTCCTCTTGGGTTCCACAGACTCCTTTGCCTTGTATCGATTGCATCTCTGCCCTGAAAAATGTATAGGCAGTGTGAAAGAAAGCTATTTTGGCTTGAGGTGCTGTGAGATCAACATTGTTGTAGTATACATAGTGATTTAAATGTGGTATTTGAAAATGAGGGCAAGATGCTGTGCTCATCTCCACTGAAATAATAGTTATTAATAGCTGTGTTCTGATTATAAGGAAGTAAGTGTCAAACAGGGAATTCCCTCAGATTTGAGAGGTTTAAATAGTACACAATAATATACTGTAGTCAATAGTACACATAATGCCATCAGTAATACTTACTAAAACCAACTCTCTGCAAAGGAGAAGGTAACCTTTTGAAATGTCTGTGGCTGCTCACTATTTCAGTAGCTCAGCTACTAGTTTAGATGTAGAGTGTGCTCCCAAAGTATCCAGCTCCCATATTCACTGGGGACTGATTACTGAGCAGTGTCACTGGGCTCTGAGGTGGAGCAGGTAGGCTGGAGGTTTCAGACCTTGCTGCCAGGCAGTGCTGTGGGGCAGTAACCTGGTGTTGGACTCGGAGCCCACGTGACAAATTTCCTTTGCAGCACTGGGATACAGAGTCCTGCTTTCCCCTCTAGCTTTCCTACACCTCTTGGTAGCATAGTTCAAGCTTGTGTAGTGTCCTAGAACTAAGTAATTACTGTGCATAACGGTACATAGATTTACTGGAACAGAACACGAGTAAGTGGGCCATATAGTAATTATACCACTTCAGAAATTACCCATCTAAATCAATTTAATACGTGATGTCTTCTAATGCTTTTCACCAGTTTTATATCATGAAGAATGGTAAATAACTGCTTGCTCTCTCCATGTCGTCTGCTATTTCTTATGCTTTCCTGTGTCCCTCCCCTCTATTTGTTCCTTTACCTCTGCTGGAAATGAAGTGTTTAAATCAGCTTAGTGCCCTTGATTCCCTTTTTGTCCTTTTGCTGATTTCTCTGTCTCTCCTGTTTTTCCCACTTAGCCTTTTTTTAGAGAGAGAATCTTAAATTTTACCCTTTTTAAGCATTATTTAACTACATTTCTTCTCTGCTGTTTCTTTTCTAAGCTGTTATTTTTCTAACTCCAAAATTGTCTGACATTATGACTGAACTATCTTTTTTTTCTAACCTGACATTGTTTACTTTAGAAATATCATAGAGAAGGTGCAGCTGACTATTATGACTTGAAGTCGAATTGCATCTGTTCTGTAACTCTTGTATAATTTAACAATTTTTCCCCTTTCTTAAAAAAATAAAACCAACAAAAATCAATTGAAATGCAGTTCAGCAAATAAAAATAACAATTAATGTCGGCCTTCAGAATGAAGCAGGGAGAGTTAATGCTGGTATTCCCTCCAGAGCCCAATGCTATTTTTCATCCTTTGATAATACCAACAAAGTGGAAGCAGCTTGGGCAGATTTGTGTGAGGAGGTGTAAAAGTTGTGGGAGTGTGGAAATAACAAAATAAATTTATCTTCATCCCACTACAGTGTGTCATTGCAGCTGTTTATTTCAGTAGTTGTTCCACATAAAATACTGAAGCAGAGCCAGCTTCTCTGCTGCCTGACTGGCTGCAGTATATGGGTGTTTTCAGGTAATGAGCTGGTGAGCAACAACAGGCCTGACTGTTGCCTCTCTTGCCACGTGTGCCCTGGGCTGGATGCAGGTCCTGCTTCTTCATCAGTTGACAAAAAAAATACTGCCAGGAGCTGTGCCTGTAAACAAAACAAAAAATGTGAAGCCCACTGAGGAGGAGCTTGAGGTTGGAGGATGTTCTTGTCTCACAGATTTGGAAACCTGTGTATTGTAATTTTTATTTTCCCCCTGTATGATCCTTTTTCTCAGGGGAGCAGCAGGACAAATGTTGGAAAGGATTCCCCTGTTTCTCAGCTACCTTCTCCCTCTCATCAGTAAAATGCCATAGTGAGTCAACTTTGAAAAACAAGAGGTGGCTCTGGGAGTGTTGCTGCTGCTGTTGACTCTCTGTGGGGTGAGCTCCAACACCATCCCGATGAGCCAATGTCTCTGCCCTTGCAGAGCTCTGTGTTTTGGCTCCAGTATAAATCAAAGCCATCATCTCTTCCCCAGGCCTCCTGTGGCACCTGTGAGTTGTTGCATTGGAAAGCAACCTCACCATCTGCTCCCAGCTTCTCATCCTACCAGGCCAGAGACAAACTTTTAGGTGAGATGTGACTCTGGGTAGAAAGGGTAGAGGAGACTTTGGACAATTAGATACATATTCTTTGGTGTTTACTAAAACATAACTATGAAATTTAAATAGAAAAATAGCTGTTAAGAATGCAAATTTTTTTCTAAAGTTCAGCTGCTGCTAAATGAGATTCTGGTGCACCTATACTTAGAAATGCTTAACATAAATTATGACCTAATTAACATTTGCATGGTAATCTAGACTTCCTACAGCTTATTCTGCTAATTAACACATGACAAATGACCAAGAATTAATATTTCATTGAAACATAACTTGTCCAAGAAGACCCATTAATGATGTAGAGAACATCTCCTTCCCATATAGTTTTATACCTGAAAAGTGTTCTCTTACAGTTAAGACTATTATATAATTTTTGTCATTAAAATTATTTGTATTAGAAAAATTACCATAGTAAGGATGACTACAGGTGTTTGACATTTTTTTTAAGGTGTATTTAAAAATAAGTTAATACATGTCCTGACATGATCAACTGGGCTAATTAGGGTTTGGGGTAGTTTGGGTTCTTCAGTAATATTCCACTGGACTTTAAACAGTCAGCTTCCAACAGCTTGAAGCAAGAAACAAGTGCAAAATCCATGTGCAAACCCATGTGCTGTTCATGTTGGTTTGGGATGTGGCAGTACCAAAGGGTAATATCCACTCTGGGTGATGCAGATCTGCAGGTTAGCTCCAAGCAGGCCAGTATCAGCACAGAGCACAGCACAGTGGCTTGCAGAGATACCAGCTTTGGGTCCTTAGCTGCTGCTGCCTCATTTGCTCTGCATTTTGTGTTTTCCTCTCTTCAATGCTGCAAAACGTCTTTCTGCTGATCACTGCTGCAGTGGGGTGAGCCTTGCAGCACCCTCAGCAGGGACCCAGCTCCTTCTCCTCGCCTTCCCTGGGGAGATGGGTCACCTCTGCAGGATTTGGAGGTCTGAGCACCCACTTAGAGTTTCTCATCTTAAACAGGTGGCAATGTGTGGCTAGAAGAGAGAGAGCCTACTCTTCAGAAGAAACTCTTTCTTTAGATCCATGGGAAAAGGAAGAGAGCCTGGTGATTGCAATAAAAGTGTATAGGCTAAGGATAATTAACACCTAAATAATAATTAACTGCTAACTCATATAACCACAAAACTCAAGTTTTAAATCAAGGTTATAATTAGGCTTACATGATCAATGCAGCACAAAAATCCAGTGAGGTAGTTCTTTGAGCTCAAAGTGATGAAGTTCTGGACGTTGTTGCCATGTTTTTTCAAGCGTTTCTATTTCTGAGCACTGCTTACCCAAAATTTGAATACAGGTGTGTCTCCTTTGGCTGAAACAGCAAGTTTGATTACCCTTAAAAAGCCCCAAATTAAAAATAATCAAATGAAAAAGGATTTCCTTCTGCTTGTATTCCTGTGCAAATAATACCATTGAAAGCAATAAGTGTCCTTTTGCAGGAATGTAAGTCTCATCTTCATTGGTTGGTCATCAGACACATCTCTGCAGACACCACTTGCTCCATTTCTTTTAGATAATATATCATCATTTGTTCACTAAGCAATAAATCCTTAGTCAAAATGTAGTCAAAATGCCTACTGGTTTCAGAAGGAATCTCAACTGCTTGCAAAATACAGGATCTGCTCTCTAAGGACAGAGCAGAAAACATGCACATATTAGACTAACATTTGCTTTGTTTTAAAGTCAAATTAATTTTGTCTTGCCTGAAGCTGAGAAGGAACTTAATCATATATAGACAGTCTGTAATAAATCTTGCTATGACATACAGTACTCCCCTATGAGCTTCCAAAAAGGAAGGGAAACGCAGCAGACACATTGTTCAGGGACAAAGGCCTGGTAGTTCTCAAGCAGCAGTTGAACTCTGACATTTTGTGTTCCCCATTGTACCCTAGTTGTGTGTGCTTTTCTTGGGAAGAGCTCAGGACTCAATTTTTGCTGCACACGGCTGCTTGGCACTAGTCTCAGACTCGGGCACAGTGCAGAAATATGTATCTGAAAAAGCTGCTTTGTGGACTGTTGGACAACTCTTCTCCAGTGTGTCAGGTCAACGTCTAAGGTCCAAGCTTTATGGTTATCATTTTATAATAACTTGAATTCTTATATCATTATGAATTACCTGTAACATCTTTAATTCAACCAAGAGCAGTAAAGATATTTGGGTCTATAAGTTACTAGTTCTGAGGTTATGAATATGACTTAACAGTTCTATGTGCCCAAACTTCCTCAAATTAAGAGTGAATCTCTCAGTACTGTGATCATGAGGAACTGTGACTGTTCAGGCTAAGGAGTCTTTTCTCCACCAAAACTGAAAAATGCATTGTAAGAATGTAGGAGGTTTTGGTTGGAAGGGGAATGACCAGATTGGTCTCTGAATGGTGGCATTACATATCATATTGACTGTCAAATAGGTTCTGAAATGCTGAGAATCCTTGTGCTGTTGTTCTGTTGCTGCTTTGGGAGAGGCCTTCTAGAGTACTGGGTGTAAACTGTTATGTAATTAACCATTATTGCTTTAATATTGTAATGATCTGAGTGTTGGCAGAGTCGTATCTTTGAATTTCTTGTGAGGATAACTGTTAGAAGAGTTTCTTTTGTCCAGAGGTAGGAGTGCAGATAGGAATTGGCAATATTGATCTGCCAACAGTGATATATTTTACAACTGAATCTGAAGCACATCATCCCTTTGAAGCCCTCTTTCTTGTTTAACTATTTTTTCCTTTGTTCTAGTTATTTTTTTTTATATCCTGGCATTGATGCCTGCAATGCTAAGAGAACTGAATGAAAAGCCCTTCAGACTCCTAGCAGTTTGTGCCTCTTTACGTTTTTCTGTTCTACATTAGAGGTACTCAAACACATTTGACCCTGAAAAAAGGCTTCCTTTAAGGCTTCTGATTCACTGTGACATGTTACATGTGTCTGCATTATGCAGGTGGCATCATGACATTTGCCCTCTACCATACAGCTGGAGGAGAAAAGTAATAACACACAATTTCATGTCAATCACTTCAATGGTGGGTGGCCTTTCAGTGCTCCCAAAACCCTGATGTGCAGTATTTTTTTCCCTAACTTCATAGAAAGCAATAGATTATTTTTATTATAAAACTTGTACAACAGCATTATACTTTCGATTAAGAATGTTTTCTTCAAATAATGAAGAAACTGACTTTGAGTTCGGAGGAGAAAAGTAATAACACACAATTTCATGTCAATCACTTCAATGGTGGGTGGCCTTTCAGTGCTCCCAAAACCCTGATGTGCAGTATTTTTTTTCCCTAACTTCATAGAAAGCAATAGATTATTTTTATTATAAAACTTGTACAACAGCACTATACTTTGAATTAAGAACGTTTTCTTCAACTAATGAAGAAACTGACTTTTTTGAGTTCATAGAATCTTTGATTCTACTCTAAAACTACAAAAATTATTACTCTTTCTCCAGAAGAAACCTGTCAAATTTCTATTTCCTTGAAATCCTCAGCTCTTCTTGGTATCTTGAATTTGCAGCAGTCTCAGAACTTTCATGATTTGCAGATTTAAAAGATGTTTTAGTGTTTCTTAAGGAGTGGCACCTGTGGCAGGGTACAGGTGGGATGGGCCTTTCTTCTCCACTCCAGGCTGACCTGGATGCAGGAGCATGTCAATGCTGCTAATGTCCCAAAGGCCCACAATATTGCCTGTTCAGATACTACATTTTGGATAAACCCACATTTATCCAGGCTTGTGTTGTGTTATTGAAGCAGTCGGTTTCATGCAACGGAGTGACACTGAAAGCCAGTGGCTACTTTTATAATCTTTTCTGAATTCAAAAGAAAACATCTTGAGTGTCTTTGATCTGTGAACAAAGGTCAAAAGTGTAAGATGTAGGAGATACTGCACATCACCCATGGATATGGGAATGGCAGAAATGTCAGTCAGACTCCTGACTGTTTTGCAGCAAGAGTGATTTTATGTCTCCAGTGGTCCTTCATCCTCCAAATGTAGAGTGCTCTTACACTTGTATCCTTCAGCTTCCTTCCTTTGAACTTCTGAAGGGTGACTGTAACTTGGCCTCCTGACTGAAATGAATTATGAATAATTAACTCTTGGCTTACATGGTTATTTTTAATTAAACAGTCTGTGATCCATATAGGATACTCAGCTTTTTTTATTGCAGAGATTGGGGGTCGAGCATGTTGGCACAATTTTATTCTACAGAAAGATCAGCAACCTCTTTTCTCTGCATTTTGTTATGTCCTAGCTAGTTAGATCTCCAAGTAAAACCACGGCCCAAACTGCTTCAGAAAAGACTTTACTTCTTTCTAGATGCTGGAAGCAAAAACTGTTTGCAAATAAACAGTGGGCCATTAACTGAGTTCTCTAAGAAACACCGGTCAGTGCGGTAAGGGTGGAACTGCTCTTCCAATTTGGCTGTCTAAATGCAATTAAATGCTGCTAGATTTGCCATAACAAACTGCTAAATTGCCACTGTCATCTACTGAAAGAGACACCTCGAGTTATTGAGGGCACTGTTCATTTCCTCCTGGCAGATAAGGGATCTGTCTGGCTGTCAAGTGTCAGTCCTCGTCAGGCGGTGCCTCTGTGCCTGGACTTCTGGATGGGGGGGCATTTTTACTCACTTTTCTGCTTGGGTTTGCTGCTCTGGAGGTGCCTTTGCATTTTCAGTTTCCCAAAGAATGACTTCTGGTTGTAATGCATGGGGGTAGTTGTTCAGGGCAAGAGCAGAATGGGAACAGCGTTTAAATGGGTAAAAGCCATGGTTGTTTTTGAGGCAGAGCTCTGTTCCCTGGCCATGGTGAAGGAACAAGCTGTGGATTTAGCATTTGGGGTCTGGCTGTATGACCTGGCAATCACAAGGTTGGTTTTTCTTCACTCCAACTCATGCTTTGCTCTGAATGTCTCCATTTACACAGACCGTTGCAGTCACAGCAAAGGTTAAACTGAAGGAGAGGAAGAAGTGTCGTTTCTGTTGAGCTGGCAGTGAATTTATCATGGGATAGGTCTTTCTTGCAGAGAATGGAGGCTGTGCTGCTTGAATTCGGTCTGTCTCTGGTATTGAACACTATTACTCTAAATAATTTGATCTTTTTGTTTCTTGTTTCCCTTTTGAAATAGGAAGACTCCCCCAGAGGGTATTTTCAGCATTAGTTGGTGTAGTTTGAGATGCTGAAGAAACTCATAGTAACTCTAGACATTTCATTTTGGGCTGCTGCATCTCTTTGCTTTTTCTTCACATACTAATTTGTGGGGACAAAACCACCCCTTTTTCAGTTTAGACTAACTCTTCTTTCTGTCTTCTCCCATCCAAAGCATCTGGTGCTCATGGAAGCAGCTGCCTGCATGCCAGACCACTACCAAGTGAAAGAGCTGTTCACTGATGCACGCCTGCATTTCTTTGTGATGTGTTTAACTATTGACGTTGGAAGGCAATATTTTGGCCACTGGAGCTGGTCTTTACGTTTAGAGGTGAACGGTCAGATTGCTGCTTGGTTTGGAGATGTGAGGTTCTCCAGCATGAGCCTTGGAGGTCCCTTCAGCTGGTAAGGAAGGCAAAGGGATCGCTTTGCAGCCAGCCAGCCAGCCGTGTAATCAAAATATTTATAGTGTCTGTGCCTCGGCGAGGCCATCTGTGGTGCCCCAAACACAAATTCCATCACACAGATTGTCGCAGAGCAGCCATGTGTATTAACTCTATTTATCAGATAATTAATTTTGGTAGCAGAGAGAAGGGATGACCATAATTTATAATGCGATTCAGGGCCACGTGGAAAATAAAGAGCGATGCTGTAGTGTTGGGGGCTGCCAATGGGGATTTCAAGCACGCTGTAGTATCTCAGTGAATATACTAAATATATTGGATAAGCTGAAGGTTGTACTTATGGTAACAGGGGAGTCTGGTTCATGTCCAGCCTCTGGCAGGATAGGGCTGATATCCTCTTTCAAGTGTCTCTTTAGTAAGGAGTGGGGTTTGGGGTCTTATCTGGGATTTTTCTGGATGTTTTAGAATTGCATAAACCTGAAGAGGTCATTTTATTGGTTCTCTGACAGCAGTCATATTTTAATATTCTTAAGCAATTTGTTTATAGGCCAGCAAAAGGTTTGAAAATTATTTCAATCCACAAATTAATGCCAAATGCCCTACCAGGTCTGCTAGATGACTTTACCTCTGTTTCCCTGCTCCTTGCAAAGAAAGAAGGAGCAGACATCATCTGTATCTTTGCTGGAGCATATAGACTGCTTCTTCCTTCTCTGCCCTTAGCAGCTGCACAAACATGAGGCACACAGGCAGGAAGCACATTTATCCCAGCTCTTTCTTTATTTCCTTAGTATTGTCAGGCTGAGCACTCAAATTTGACAACATGTATACAGCATGCAAAGCTTCATCTAATTTTTTCATCATTGGGTTGACTTCTGTTTATCAACAGCTAGATAATTATCGATATTACATTTCTTACAGAGCAGGTAAGATCTTTTAAAATTTATTCTCCCTCCTTGCAGTTTTCCTCCATTTTTCTACAGTATCTAGCTAGAGGGAAAAGAACAGAAACACATATTCAGTTTTAATTTCCAGTTCAGGATCTGTTTCATTCCTGCAAGCAAAGTGCAGGGCACACTGCGAGCACTAGATAAATGGCTCGTTTTACCTCATCACCAAGTGAAATGTCCTTGCTCACTCCTTCCCCACTGTTACAGCGTGTTTGGTGGTGTTCCATTTGCAGCATTCGTAACAAGGTCTGGTCTGATGGGCTCCTGCAATCCTCTCAGCAATGCCTGCAAGTGGTGCCCTCTTACAGCAGAAGAGGGAACGGGCAAAACTGCCTGTGCTGCTGCACAACACCCTTTAGAACCATCAGTTAGGTTTGGAATGTGCTGTGTTGTTAGTTTGCCTTTTATTCAGCCTTGGGTAACTATGATTGGTTGCACTGATTGTTGTGAACAGCCAAGAGGTGGCAAGGTTTGCCATGGTGTTTTGGTGCTGAGATGGTGACTGTGCCTTAAGATGTTTCCAGGCAAGGAGAAGCCAGGTGGGATGCCCTGGGCCAGGAGGTGCCATGGCTCAGGCTCATGCAGTGTCTCAGCTGGCTCTTGCCTTTTCCCCTCCATGG
>NW_008594036.1:34018-55688 GCF_000691845.1 Merops nubicus | reverse complement strand
TCCCAACAGGATATCAGGACTTGGGCTGGTTAAAATGGGAGATTTTCACTTCTGCTTTTAAAGTGCTTTTGTTTCCTCATTTTTTTTTTATATTCTGTGTAGCAATTATGCAATACTTTTTTTACAACTGAGTTGTGGTTCAGTATTTCAACTAATCTTTCATGTTGTCTTTTCTTTCATGTTGTTTTGAAAATCATTATTGCCTTGCATTCATCAAATCACAATACCCTGCATGTAGAGCAAAGTGTCTGTTTCAGGGTGCAATGAAGGGTAAGTTTGACTCTTCTAGAAAAATCAGAAATTAAAACACATCAATAGTAAAGTAGTGCAGGATGTTAGTGCAATCATGTTGGAAAATGTGAGAATTATATCCATGTAAATTGTAAAATATATCCAATTATTTTAATATGCCACTTAAACCCTCTAAATTTAATTTTTAAAAAAAATAGATAATTGGGACATATTATATTCCACAATGTCTTTGAAGTTTGTATTGAAGTTGACAGAATTTGTTTAAAGAAAACATTTTTTTTTGACAAGGACCAGCACTTGGATCTAAGACCCTACAAACAAACAATATATCATAAGGGGGGAAAGGCCCTTCATGACACTGAAGTTCTTACTAGTAACTCCAGAAGATTGGTGCTAAACACACTTTTTATTCTTGCTAGCTCTTTCTCAATCAGCCTCTATTGTGGGAGAGAGGGGGAAGCAAGAGCTATTCTTTCCTGAAGTCCTTTCATGATGATCCAAAATACAAGACACAATCAAGTCTTTATATACTAGAGAAAGTGGGTGGTAGATGTCAACCTAAATAGATGAGATGAATTATTAATGTGCATATTTTTGAGATTAGCAACAATCGGTTGAAGACGACAGGTCTATTTTGATAAGTAGTGTGCCTCCAGACACATCATCAAATGGGGGATCTGGGCTGGTGGGGCCACTCAGTTTGGAGAGAAGATGGAGTGGGACATGGACATGCCTTGCCAACTCACAACGGCAGGAGAAACAGCCAGTGTGGAGCTGCTCACATCCTTCAGAATTAGAGTGGTGAGCACAGAGTGAATGAGCAGGAAACGGATTTTAAAAGGACATTTATCCCCTTGAATGTCCCCAGTGCAGGGCTGCAGGTGCTGAGGAAAGATGAGGGGATGAGATGACACAAGTGGTGGAGGATCCCATGCTCCCCCCAACTACCCCTGATTGCTGGTGTGGGACAAGGAGTGCTGACCCACAGGGCAATTCCTGTGCTAATGTGGAATCCTGAAAAAGTCCACAGGCTTTCCTTATTTTCCTGCCTTTTCCATACCTTCTGGGGAGGGAGTGGGGCATATGAATTTCAGCTGAAAGAGAGAGTGCTGCTGCTTGAGTGTTTTCTCTAGTCCTGGGAGAGTATCATGATAACGATAATGTGGAGGAAGACAAATCCTATCCCAGTTTTCCAACTCTTCTTTATTCCCTTGCTAACAACCACACAGACTCAGCTCTGGTTGTCACCAGAAGCCAGATTGTTGCTTTTGAAGAATTGAATGAAATTTCAATGATATGGACAAATACTTTTGAGATTAGTTTGCAGTGTGCTTAGCTTGTTTCCAGAGTCACCTAATCTCAGATTATCCAATATAAAAGACTAATCTTCTGTTTAGCTTTCAGTTCCTCTCAGTATCCCTTGTCCAAGCTGTCTGCAAGATATGCAGCTTTTTAAGGTGTAATACTATCGTAGCAAACACATGCAGAATGTACTAAACCTATTCATAAACAAATACTGGATAATATTTGCTAACATTTGCTTTCTATCCAAAACACTCTTTTCAACTCAATTTATATTGATCTTGCAGCCTGATTTCCACCTGCCTCATTAGGTTTTTGAACCACTCACCTCAATTTTGTTCTTTGGAGCTGTAAGAATGACTGAAGTGATGCTATTAGGTTCTACTTCGGAGAGCTGATGGTGACAGTGACAGCTTTTGTTACAGCTCCCCAGGAACCTTCAAAGGTGTGACTGATATTTCCATATTATTTCCAACTCTGAGGTCAATTAAAAAAAAATAGTAGTTACTCCAAAAACTGTCACCCCCAAAATGAGAAGAGTGGACAACAGAGGTCTGTTGGTGGAGCAGACACTTCTGCTGCCTTTTGAGAGCTGCTTATTTTAAATGATAGGGAAACAACAGCTTTGCTCTTGGAACAGAAACACAGAGGTTAAAATCTGAGGTGATTGAACACTGTCCCACTGGCCGAGTTGTCATGAGTTTTATCTGCACCTTGCAGAATGAGAAGGGTCTCCTTGACAAGACACCCTAAATCCCAAGGCTGCAGTGACTGTCGCAGAGGTGGGATTCACTGGTGTTGGCACACATCTTCCAGTTTGGCACTTGTGGCTTTAAGAACCATATGAAATATTTATGTCCTGTGCAAGCGGTGCTGCTTAGTTACTGTTGGATACCTGTTGTGGTACAAGGCTTGAATCAGAATTACCCGAAGTCTGACTCACAATATGCACAGCAAACCCCTGAAAACAACCCCATTTTGTTCAAAGAAACCGATCTTTTAGTTTGAGGCTGAAGGAAATTCCTAATTCTATCCATTTCCAGAGGGATCATGCTTTTGTCTGGATTTGCTGTATCAGGAGAGAGGTGAATGCTTGGCAATATGTTTTGTGAGAACAGCAAAAACACATCTTGCCTGGTGTATAATATATATATTCTTAGATCTAGTCCACAGGGAAGAGCAGGTCAAAAGGACCATCCTGCCTGCTTTTAGCTGAGTCTCTCAAAACGTGGCTATCAGTTAACTGATGAAGAATTACCCTCTGCAAGATGCAAGATATTCTTTACAAGGGGATGACTACCATCATCTTCCCCTGGGAGCTGAAAACGTTGAGTATCTTGCATGTTATGGTCAGTGCTTTACAAGACTGGCTCTAACGGTGACATAAGTATATTTGGATTAATTTTAGGGGTGAAGACCTGCAGAGAGGGGCTAAAACCCATGACACTGAGATGCTTATCTCAGCCCTGTCGCTGTCTACAGCACCTGCTTAACAACTTGATCTTCTGTGAAAGTGGGAAACAGGGCCACAGCTACAGACATATATCTAGGTACCTAGAGATGGAGAAAGGTGCTACCAAAAATCTCCCTGAATGTCTCCCTGTTAGTAAATGTTTGACTGCTGCTAATCTGGCCCTTCAGGTGTGACTTTTCCTAAGTTTTTCCAAGCTCTGCCTAAAATAATCTGGTTTTGTGATAGTGTTTTGAGTTAAGTTTTTGAGTTATGTCTTCTCTTGGAAAGTTTTTGTTTGGTGTTGGGTTTTTCTTTTCCATACTGCATATTATTTTCTTCCAATGTTGTTTGTTTCCTTTCTCTTCAGGGATGAAAGAGACCTTTAGTGATGATAAATGGTTAATAATATCAGCTTTTAATGTCTACTATCTGGAATTAAAAATCTCATGAAAGCTTTTACACGCTTTCAAATCGTGGTCGCTTAGTGCCTTTGTACTTTTATGTGCTAGAAATCTAGCAGCTCTCCCCTCCATGCCTGTTAGGTACAGAACCACAGTTGTCTGACTTTGAAGTCATTAGTTGGAATGAAAGCACAAAGTTTGCTAGAGCTCTCCTAAGCATTTGCTTAAAGATTTATTCTCCTTTATATTACTTGGTGATTCTAATCTTTGCTTCAATTACAATAACATGTTGATAAGAAGATACCTGGGTATGGATATAACCCAAAACTTCTGTATATGTAAATTTAATAGGTAGATCTACATCTTCATCTGTTGGAGAAATATTTCAGTGGGTATTAATTGTGTATACAAAATAATTCTCCTCATATCTTGCAAAACCACTTAGTGCATGGTGTTACAACACACATCTTTGGTCACCTTCTGTACAGTCTGTTCACAAACTTGCTTGTTGTGGAATAATGATGGATAGCTGCAGCCAGTTTTAGGTGAGTTGACAAATTTAAATCAAGTTACCCCAGAAAAGCTCTCTGGTGTGTCTCTGTGTGGAACAGCAGGTGGAGTCAGTCCAACCAGAGGTGAGAATTCTGTTCTGGATTCACTCTGGGCTCCAACTGGATGAGGTGCTGCATCCAGTGGCCTTGCTGGACTAACAGATGGAAAGAGGCTCCCTCTTTCTCAGCACAAGAAGTCATTCCATCAGGCCCCAAAGAATCATATGTTACCTACCCTGAAATAAACCACTGATGTATGAGGAGTTTAGTGCAAATGGTTTCATGAAGTCTTTTGGATGGGTGTCAATGTACCCCTGGTGCTAAATTAGACCAGCTATTTAACTGATACAAAAAAGAAAAACCACCACAGTTAATTTTAAGCACTTTAAATTTTTTTTCATGTTCAATGATGTTGCCTGTAGTAGTATGGATTAAGGTACTCTAAGGAGTTTGCAGACATTTCTTTAGCATGACTTTCATATTTTCTTTGAGAGTTTACTATTGGCAATGGAGACAGCACCAAGTGCCAATTAAATATTTAGAATCGTAGAATCACTTTTAGCTGAACTTGTACCACAAGGAAATATTGCACAGACACAGTGGTTACCATTAACATTTCAGAATTTGTTTACAGATGCTGCATTCTCACCACTGTTATTTGCTAATCCAGGCATATGCACAAATAAGTGGTATCTCAAATAACTCTGTTGGAGGCAATACTAAATTTTTAATTGTGAGCACTGTGTATACATGTGGTGTATATTGTTACTCCTAAATAATTAGTCCCCCAAAAAACCAGCTGAGAATAGCAATCCATTGTGCAAATTTCTATAGGAATCTGACCAAGTATCACTGCAATAGGAGAGAGCTGATATTCAGGAGACCTTCTAAGATAGTCAGGTTAAGGAAGGTAGGTGCTATTTGAAGGTAAACTGAAGACATTCCTTGACAGATCTGACACAGATTGTGTAGAACATGAGTTTAGGTAAGAACAACATTTCTCCAGTTATGTTAAAACAGAAATAATGCAAGGTGCAAAAAGCTCCTTTAAAGCTAGTAAGTGATGTGTCTCTGCATAGTTCCTTACTTTGGATTTGGAGTTAAATGCAATTTACAGTCCAGTGCTTGTAGTGGAAGTGATGTTCCTTTTAAGTTGCAGTGATTCCTGTGCTTAAAGGGTACAGCTTAGTAAAACACAATTTCTCTTTGAAATGTCTCTTGTCAAAACTAAACACTTCGGAAATTTTTGAACAAACATCAGATGAACTGGCTGTAATTGGCAGCAGTGTGTTGAATATAAAGTATCTTACTCTGGTAGGATTTGTTTCTACATTCATTTCAAGATACAGGGTTATTCTGCACATTGAAAAGGTTTGGTGGCAACACAAATAACTGATGAATGAATGTGACTGGTGACATTTGTGCATTCTGGCCAATGGAAGAAAGAATATCCAGCCTTGTCATGCAGATACACTGGACTCATCTATTTTGACTCTCTTACAGCCAGGCCATAGAATATATTTCTGCATAGAGGGTAAAAAAATACCTAGTTAAAAAGCCTTTGGCTGCATAGCAGTCAGATTTGACTCGACCAGCTCATCAGGAATTGGAAAATAAATGTGGTGGTTCACTTTGGCAGCTGTTGGTGGTTTTCTGCACCACAGTGATAACAAGCATGGAGGTTGCACTGACATGGGCAGTGATTTTCTCTTTGGTGCCTGACAAATCCCAGTTCGCTTCATAGGTTATGCAACGGGAGGAAAATTTTTCCCTGTTATGCAAGGGACTGGTGGGGTTTTGTATTGTGGTGGTTGTTTTGTTTTGTTTTTTCTGTATATATCCTTTTAGTTCACAATATCTATGTCTTCACTCCAAATAGAGAATGGTTGTAGAATTAACCTGTTTCAATATTGTTGGATAAGAGGTCGTCTTTCACAAATGGTGCTTGTTGCCTTATCACAAAGAAGCCCCCACTGGTCATGCTCATCTTTAGCTGCTCATTTCCTCTCTCACTCACTCATGGCATTGGTAGCTCTCAGTGCCAGTCTTGTTTCAAAGAGCCAGTAGGGAGGGCAGGCAGAGAGCTGGGATGAGGGAAGGATTCTTTCAAGTTGAAAATGATTTGTGCATTATGTCCAGAGAAACTTTTTTTTTTTTTTAAATAGAGCCTTTCTAAAGGGCCTGGAGGCCAGCTTCTAGATCCCTTCTCAGCATTGCCACTGCTCTGCTCCCTGAGCAAGACCTGCTTTTTCTCTCTTTCCTCCCTGATGTGCAATGCAAACAGAGCAAGCATCAGCCACACACACTCCCTTTCCCAGGAGTATCTCTCCCAGGGGAAAGACAAAAATATATGTGAAGAAATGCTATCTGTGTTGCTGAAGGTATGTCCCATGCCTCAGGAAAGATGTGATCCTGGTAACTGTGCACTTGTTGGCTTTAGTCTAGCTGATGTGGGAAAAGAGTAGCATAAATTCCAGTGCTGCCCACCCTGCTCCTGGTTGTGCATTTTGGTTGCTGAGCTGTGTCTCTGAAAGCCCAGCCCTGCCCCGGGTGTGGAAAGGCACCTCGGGAGAGCAGGACTCTCTGTAAGAGCCAGACATACTAGAGCTGAATGAATTCCTCTCCTGTGCAATTAATCACTTGGTTCTCCGAGAATAATTCAAATTATGTGCTCTTGCATTAAAAAACCTCCTCCTGACAGTGCTGTTTAGAAATGTGTCAGCTTCTGAAATCAATGTTTGAAGTCTTGGGTTGGGAAACCGGCCTTTTCTGAGTTCTCTTCTTGCTAGAAGAAAGCTGGCATCTTAACCTCCTACTAATTTGCTTCTAGTCAATCAAATGATGAGTGTAGCTAAATTTTTTTTCCCTTGGAACTGGCTTTTCTACCTTCTCTCCCTACACAAAGCCAGCACCACACAAATGCCTTCTGACTCAGTCTGTGCACATTAACAATATAGCTTCTTAAATAATCTATCTACAAAGCAGTAAAATCTGTTGCTTGTAGATTTTTACAATATTTAGTTTAAAAAACTTGAGTAGTAAGCCTTTGGGGTTATAAGCTTCTAGAAATTTTATTTCAATAAAAGAAATAGTTTTAGTAAAAACTGAAATGGGAAGGTGACACATTCTTCAGCAGTTCTGCTACGGGGATGTGTTCTGGATCACCTCTGCTGAGGATGGTCACCAAGTAAGTTTGTGCAGCTCCAAGTCAGATATGTCCTTTCTTGTACATCCATCAGGAATGGGGCAGAAATGCTTCTTGCAGTCTAACCACTCCAAAGAAGCATGCCTGGAATGGACAGGGTTACAGGGATATTAGGAAGGGCAATCAATTTAATCCGGGTGCTGTGAGAGAAGCCAAGCACTTGGAATGCCTTTCAGCTCAGAAGCTGAGTTTGGGGGGTTTAAATTTGGGAGGTTTCTCAGATTGTTCCTGTGTGGAAGTCACAGGACATGGTACGTGGAAGCCCAAAGCAAGTGCTTTAGTTTGTCAGAGCATTGAAATCGCAGAATGATGGAAGCGTTCTAGTTAGAAGAGACCTTCAAGATCATCAAATCCAGCCATTGACCCAGCACTGCCAGGTCACCACAAAACCAAGTCCCTCAGCTCCACATCTACATGTTTTTTAAATCCCTCCAGGGATGGGGACTCCCCTGCTTCCCTGGGTAGCCTGTTCCTTTTGGGGAAGAAATTTTTCTAATATCTAATCTAAACCTCCCCTGGAGCAGCTTGAGACCATTTCTACTTCTCTTATTGCTTGCTACACGGGAGAACCGACTGACCCCCACCTCAGTACAACCTCCTTTCAGGTTGTTGTAGAAAGCAAGTAGGTCTCTCCTGAGCCTGCTTTTCTCCAGACTAAGCAACCTCAGTTCCCTCAACTGCTCCTTATAAGGTTTGTGCTCTGGACCCTTCGCCAGGCTGTCCTTCTCTGGGTGTGCTCCAGCCTCTCAATGTCCTTCTTGTAGTGAGGGGCCCAAAACTGAACACAGTACTCGAGCTGCAGCCTCACCAGTGTCAAGTACAGGGGGAGGACCACTGCTCTAGTCCTGCTGGTCACACTAATGCTGATACAAGCCAGGATGCTGTTGGCCTTCTTGGCTACCTGGGCACTCACTGGCTATATTCAGCTGGCTGTCACCAGAACCTCCAGGTCCTTTTCTGCTGGGCAGGTTCACAAGCCTGTGGTTGTGGTTGTGACTTGGGTTGTGACCCAAGTGCAGGACCTGATACTTACTTGGCCTTGTTGAACCTCATCCCCTTGGCCTTGGCCAAACCCCTCTGCAGACCCTCAAAATGATTTTGTTCATCCTGTCTTTGCATTTCTGAATGTTTTAGAGGACTAGGCAGAGGCAGATAGGCAGCAGAAAAATTAGATTGTGTTCCATAAAGCATTCACATGGTGCAAAGAGGCAAACGAGTGCCTCAGGATGTGGGGTGCACCTGAATTAGCTTGGGTGCCTGATCTGAGTGATAAAGCTGACCCCATCCTGGCAGAGGGGTGTGAAACACCCATCGTCACGCAGACATCCTGTAGACACACCACAATTTGCTACAGTAAATCACCTGGTAAATGAGAAGCAGGCAGGTGAGCAGGATTTACACAGCACTGCTGTGTCATCCTTTCACACGAATAGGCACTTAGGACGTGTGCTGTGGTTATGTCTTGTTCCCCGGGGAGGCTGGAGTCATTTTTTGTGGGGGTAGTTTAGTTCAGCTCTGAGGAGGTTTGTCTGTGCTCTGTGTTTTATGGCACAGCAAAAGCTGCTGATCTACGTTAGCCTGTCTTTCTTTGCAAGTACTTGCTGTTGAGCTGCATGATACCTCCGTTTCCCCAGCAACTCAGTTAATTCATTTAAATCTCTCTTAAAAAGTAACTTTTGCTGTCTGCCTTAGAATTGGGAATTGCAGAGGAATTACAAAATCAATACCCAAAGCAAACCCAAACTAAATTTAGAGAGACCTCTGCCAAAACAATGCATGTTTGTCTTCCTTATCTAAGAGAGATTTACTTTTCATATTGTTCACTTTGTTCTTCCTCTATCTATTTCTTTATCCATGGTATCAAACATAGTAAAAAATGCCAAAGCTACTGAGGTATGAGTTTATGCATATATTTTAGGCTAGGACCAATCCATAGGTTTTTTTTTCATCTATTTCTTAAAAAGAGATCCTGGTTTGTGTAGTTTATAAACTGTATGGTACATTTGTATGGATGTTTAGGAAATAGGGAGGATACTTTGAAAAGGTGACTTCTATATGGCTGGACACAGCACTGGATGGAGACACCATCCCAAAGTCCAGCCAGGATGATTTACCTATCTCCAACCATTACATCAGAAATAGGGATTTCTGCATCTCTTTTGTTAGTGATTAACTAGAGGATAAAAATGACAATCTAGGGCAACTGTGCTGTTTGGTGGATGCACAGCTCAGTGCTCTGCCTTTGGCTCTGCTTTAGAAAACATTGGCATTGAGCTGGGAGGAGTTTCCCCCCACAGTGCTGAACTCCCACAGTCTGCCCAGTTTGATTCCTTAGCACTCTAAATAAAACCCCCAGGACGCTGGCAAAGTCTTGAAATTTCTTTGGAACTCAGGAAAATATGAAAAATAATGGCAAATAATGGACATTAGCCTTTAATCAATTAGCACAAACCCTTAAAAATCAAATCCTTTCTGGGCTGTGTGACAAAGCCTCTTGTATTGCAGGAGCTCTTCCAGTCCAGACCTTCCTGGTGGCTTGACTAGAAGCAGGCTTTGAAGATGTGTGAGACACCTTCTCATGCTTAGCAGATGCCAGCCCTTCTGCTGTCCATGTTTTATTCCCAGACACTTGAGAGTGGTGGCCAGGGCACAGCCCTCTGCCTCACACCCTGCCCCAGGGCAGGTGGCATCTGCAAACCTTGCCAAGGTTGGCCACCACTGTGGTGTGTTTTACTGGCACTTCTGAGGAAAGCAGTAGGGGATGAGCTGAACTGGTTGGTCTCCCTGGCAGGGAAAACTGTGCTGTGTTGTCTCTGCATCCCCTCTCTGCTTCTAGGAGATGAAAACTAAACTGAGAGTAGCACATCAATGCTGAGGAAGTTGTGCACAAGCCTATTGCCTGTAGTCTGCACGGGGACCAATTTCACCCTGCATTTTTTCATAGCCCAAGGCTATCAAGGCTGTCAACTCCATGCTTTCCCTGAGCCATGAGGATTCAAAAGAAAAATCAGATAAAGAAAACAGCTTTGGTTTTTATAGTTTTGCTACCACCACTGAACAGCATATAATTAGCCTTTCTTTTAGATATTAAAGCTAGTCTGATGATGCAATGTCCATTAGAACTCTCAAAGTTTAATCTTAGAGAAAAGAAAAACCCAGAGGAGGATCATATGCCTGGAAATTAGCACAGGGCTTTTTCCTCTTTAGAGGAATGCCTGAGCACATGGATGCTGACAGGATGTGACTCATGCAGAATGAGAATGAGTCGATCTTCAGCCTCTTGATATAGTGCCCGGGATATCAAATCAAGTCCAAGCCCTGATTTGAAACTCCCTTGGAGGACCCAATTCTTAATTGGATGTGAACTACTTTTAACAATGGAAGGATACC
Source organism: Merops nubicus (assembly GCF_000691845.1). Lineage (NCBI taxonomy): Eukaryota > Metazoa > Chordata > Aves > Coraciiformes > Meropidae > Merops > Merops nubicus. Next base: position 45,134 of record NW_008594036.1, on the reverse strand, counting down.
TCTTTTGGTGTGATATTTAGGGGGAGAAATGAAAAAGCAATTTTATATGAGCAATAATGTAATCCAGGGCATGCAACCATAGTCAAGTAGCAATATTTCCTGATAGCTGCATTCAGAGCTGAGACAGTGTGTAGAGCATGTGGGCTACACGTTGTGTCTCACACAGGGCTCACTCCTGTTTATGCTGCTACTGGTACTTTATACAGATAATTTCCATCTCAGGACAGGAGTATTTTGCCATGTTTATCCTAAGGAAAGACTAGATCTACCTTGGATTTCTTCTGTTCAGTGCATGTGAAGAAGGGATGACTGACCAGCCCTCAATTCTTTTCCCCTTTCATCAAATCTGAATTTTTTTACATGTAAGCTGTGATGCACATTTCACCTCTGCATACACTCATTGCCACCTTTGTCAGTACAGTGTGGAGGTCTTGGCACCATCCTGCTGGGGAATGGTGCTGGCTGTTTGTGACACGTTCCTGTGCAGCCCCTCTGCTTAGTGGTCTTGACTATATAATGTTTGGGTTTAGCTTCAGTGCCAAGGTGCAGGCCTTTAGGAGATGTCATCTTCTGTCCTGTACTGCATTAAAGTACAAGCAAAGCAATCTTTCCACCCACTAATTATAATCAACACATAAAGTTTGTCAAGCAACTCGTTTTACTCTTCCTTAGAAATCAGACTGTGCTGTTTTGTGTTTTTTTTTTTTTTCCCCTCTTATTAACCAGCTGAATATGGTTTATATAAAAAAACCCCTATTAACCAGCTGAATATGGTTTATATATAAAAAAAAACACATTTAGACCCCCTCCCCCTTTTTAACTGGTCATGACAAGCATCCGTTTGAATTTTAGAGCACTGCTTTTAAAAGGAAAAAATAACACTTAGCCTTTGCCTTGTTCTTTTTCTTTTATTCAGAAATCATCAACAAAACAACTACATGGCTATTTAAATAACCTTTCATTGTAATAACTTAGTTATCAACCACAGCCTCAGTATTTAATGCTAACAGAAGATGTTTTGCTTTACAAAATCTCAATGCTCTTTCTACCCCTTGTTGTTGTTCTGCCTGAGAATCTTCATACCAGTTGATTTTCTGTCTGTTTTTACCATATAAGTGAGTTTAATATTCTGCCCTATGCTTTCTGTGCCCTGGATGTCCTCACAGAGTTGTTACAGAGTAGCTAGGGCAGGCTACATCTATAATTTGCTTCTCAGTAATTTTCCTGTGAGAACAAGCCCTAAAACAATTATTTTTGAGCTAAAAGTCTTGAAAACTTCATTTGCCTACCCACCAAGAAAAGACCTGATCTCAGGGTTGACTGCATCCACATCCTTCATCCTATTCTCTACAGGTTTTTGTAGCCACACGTCCACAGCTGCACCTGAACACTTCTCAGTGTGTATTATGCAGCATGGTAATGTCTGGTGTGTACTTTTCTTCTCACCTGCCCCTTGGGAAGAGAAGTGTGTGTGAGCTGCAGCGTGCCCAGGTGGTTTTATTTGGCTGGTTTATGCAACACACACATTTCTCTGAGTTTGTCTGATTCGAGTGAATGTTCTTGAAAAGGAGATATTGGAGGGTCTATAATTCCTGTTTCAAACTGGGAAAGCTCAACATCCCCCACACATGAGCCTAATCCTCCTTACAGCATATTTTTTTCCACACAGTGAAGTCCTGAAGTGTGACTTTCAGTCCACAAAGACCACGTGCTGGTGTGTGCTGCAGGAAGAGTGAAGCTCTCTTGTGTCAGTAAAGTAGAGTGGTGCTGTCCATGCTGGTGCCTACTGGGTATGAGCCTAATCCTCCTTACAGCATTTTTTTTCCACACAGTGAAGTCCTGAAGTGTGACTTTCAGTCCACAAAGACCACGTGCTGGTGTGTGCTGCAGGAAGAGTGAAGCTCTCTTGTGTCAGTAAAGAGCAGTGCTGTCCATGCTGGTGACTACTGGGTGGGCTCTCCAAAGCATGATGGCCATGTCAGACAGACTCTGTTTGTCCTGGTTATTTGGAGAAGCTAGTTCTAGTGCCATGCTGCTATATTTCATTCTATTCATATTTCACTCAATTCATATACTTCACTTCTCATGTCAGACAGACTCTGTTTGTCCTGGTTATTTGGAGAAGCTAGTTCTAGTGCCATGCTGCTATAGATATTTCACTTCTAGTCTAGTTGCTTTGGTAGGCACTGGCTTCACACCCTACTGCACAAGGTTGATTGGGATTCAGGCTATCCAAGAAGGACTTTGAACCTTCCTGGGAATATTGCTGTAAAAACAGCTGATTTTAGCTGATATCCTTATAATGGAAGTTGGAGGGATTGTTGCAGCATTTTGTCCTGGATGAGATTTCTCTGATGAGATCTTTGCACTACATGCAGACCTTGCAAGGTAGGATCACAATGGGACTCGAGTCCTCATCACCATTGAGGGGAAGCAACATTTCTGCGTGTAGACACTTGTAACCTTGAGTTTCTTCAGTCTTATAACCACTGTGAAAACCTTCTCTAAACAGTAGGATCCTAGAATCCTATTTTGTCTTGGCCACAAAGGAAGATTTCTAACAAATTTCATTATTTCATCACTGAGAGTTGAATAGACCTTCTGCTAATTGTGACAGTGCTTCAAATTTTCCATTAGTATGTGCTGTATCATTCTTTCATGTCAGTAATTCTTTGTTCAGTCTGCCTCACTGCAGGAATATATTAAGAATCCTTATAACCCAAATTTAGACATGCTTAGGCATGATGATTTTTCATTTATTGTTGTAGAATGAACATTGCAGAATAAGCAGGAGGCTAACCATTTAACACCAAGTGTCTTATTAATCAGCTTTTGTTTATTTAATTTAATTTAATAATCAGCTTTTGATAGCTGTGAGAGTCTGCTTGTATATTTAATTTAAGCAGCACTTACTGCTTGGGTCTTTGGAACATATGACTTCAGCCTTCTTGATACTTCACTGCTGTATGATGGCCTTTGGATCTCAGAACATTTGTTTCATGTTTTCTTCTTTTTCTTTTGAAAATACAATAAGTGTTTTTTCATTAAGATGCCAGGCAGTCCACTTTCTTGGGCTGAAAGTTTTACACTGCTTTCTCCTTAATTTTAAAAGCTGTGTGTATGTACTCAGAAGCCAGGCAACTACTTGCCTCTTGGCATCAAAACCCAGAGAAATAAGTGCTAGAAACTGCTGGTTTTGAATCCTGACTGGTCTCTTGGGAAGTTATGGAACCTTCTTGCCATCCTCCTGTCCTTCCTGACAAAAACAAGCATTATCACATTTCTGCCTTGAATAAGTCCCAAACTATTTCAAAAACACTACTCTATGAGGTGAGGACCAGAATCCAGCTCTGAAACCACTCTTACAGTCCTCTAGTCACATTAGTCCATGGGTTTTCTCATACATTTATTCTTAGAGCCATTTAAAATGTTTCCCAACATGTGGCATGCTGCATTCCTGTGCCTGGTGCTGCAAACCTTGTCTCCTTAGGGATTTAGGGCCTGGGAGATGATTGTCACTGGTCCCACTCCTCAAAATTCCCTGGGACAGAAGTCAGAGACCTGCAGGGTAATAGGGCTTTCTCTGGTTTCATTTTCATTTCATGTAATCATTGTTTATTAGTTAATTAATCTGTGTTTTACTTTTCTGAACTAGAAGGATGCCATGTGGTTTTGTATCTTCCACTAATTCAATCATGTCACATTAGCAGGATGGGTTTGCAATGTACAGCCTGTAGTTCCAAGAGGCCTTGGGCGTTTTTTTTATGGATTCAGTAGCTGAAGCTGGACCTTGCTGTAACTAGTGAAAACTCAAGAATTCTCCTTAATATCCAATACAACGTAATTTAATAAGATCTTGACAAATTGAGGACAAAATATTACTGAAAAAAATCACATAGGTGTGAGTTCCATATTTATTTTTTTAATAAAAAAAGATATAAAAAAACCCTCCTGTTACCCATGATAGTCATATTTGTGTATTCTGCAGCACTAGACTGATATGGAGACAATGTATTAAATGGACTGTATATGTGCCTAATTCTACTCACAGTGCTGTGGGCTACAATACTGTGTTTTGAAAGACTATTCAGGATTAAGTCTCTAACTTCATGACTAAGTTATCTAAATGCTGCGGGGGTGGAGGGGAGAAGAGAGTTTCAGAAAAACAGATAATTTTAATTGTCTTGGTGAAATATATATTGACAATAGTAATGTTTAACTATCTGGTAAACCCATCAAACAAATAAGGTGCTGCCTGCTGCAGTTGGCAGTTGAGAAATCTGAGAAATCCAGAGATTGATACATGACTGCAGAGTTCTACATGTCCTTGGCTGTAGCCTCCCCCTTATTCAGCCCCTTGCAAATAGCCCCCAATATGCCAACTGACACCTGATCAGGAAGGTAAGTGAAGCACAGTTAGTGCTGAAAAGCTAAAACCAACCCACCCCAAAGCAACAACAAAACCCCCAAGATCTGCCACACAATTTGTTATATTGGCTATTAAGACAACTGAGTGCTCAAAATTCTCTTCTTGGAAAAAAGCCAAAGGCATGGTCCAATTTGATTTTCAGAAACGTGGGTATATGAGTGCTTAAAACAAGCTTTTAAACCCAATTTAAAAGGAAAGAGGGGAGAAGAGTCTTGACGCACATAATTCAGTTTCTCTTTCAGCTTTTTCCCATGCTTTCATTGATTTTTAGGGGCTGTTGAGTAGTTCAGTTGTAGTCATTAGGATCCTAATTCTCTTAGGTACCTATTAAGCACTAAATTGCTTTCTTGTGCCAGTTCTTAGTAATTCATTATCCTGAAGGAAAAAAAAAAAGAAAGAAAAGTAAAGATTGATATCTTATTGTTATTTTTCCTATTGTGTTATCTGGCAGAACAGTAAAATCAGCATTTTACAACCTTTTCTTTCTCTCTGCCCTATCATCTAGATGCAAGATAACTCTAGTAACGATGGAAATATCTCATCTAAATGGGAATATTTAAGTGTCTGTTCCTATGGTATTTTTATCCTTCCAGGAAGAGACATTCATACAGGAATCTTGGTACCCAGCTCCTATTTCTAGATTTTCCAGAGAGAAAGGCCACTGTGCTCAGGAGCAGTGTCATGTTCTTTTGTCCAGTAACAGTGGGACTTTGACACACATTTCCAAATCGGATCTGAAACAAAGGCTTTAGATGCTAATGTGGGAGGCTCAGCTCTTCAGTGTAAGTGAAAAGGGCTATTATGTAGCAGCAGCCATGGAAAGTTATTTTCATATGTCCATCAGCTCCGAGAATGGGCCATCTCTCACCTATTATGCTCACAAGGCCTGTGTGGACATCTAAAATATATTTCTGCTGCACATAATGTCAAAAGGTCCTTAGGTTAATTATGTCTGAGCATTAGGGTTCCTCAGGAAGGCAGAAGTGCAAAAGCAAATGCTGCTCTGTGCACGGGACACTGCAAGGCCAGCAGTAAAGTTTTCAGCACAGATGATGCTGAAATGGGAAGCTAGCTGGCTGACAATCCTTGGCCTTCCCAAAAAAAACCCCAAGTGGCCTTCTGCAAATTCACCTGAGATGGCTCTGCGCTCTAATGGAATAGCTGATGTGCAGGAGCATCAACAAGTGGTCTTTGACAGAAGTAATTCTTGATAAAAGATGTCAAAAATAGTCCCTGGGGAGAGGGGAGAAATCAAAGGCTGAGGCTGGATGAGAAGTCAGCTTTGTACAGCAAAAGGGACATCAAGCTCTCTGCAGGGGGTAACGGGCAAGAGCTGATCCTGAAGAGAACTAAGGCCCATTATCCTTTAGTGACCTGAAGTGATGTTGGTGTGAAGGAGCTGTTAAAGGGACAGCAGAGGCAGAGGAAAGATACTCCTTTTATGTGAGAAATGAGTCATTTGAGGAATGCGTTGCTTTTAATTTTTTATTTAATTGCTTTTCTCTCTATTAGCTAGATACCAGCTCTGAGAAATGTGCTATTTGGGCTTCTGGGAATTCATCATCGGTTTTTCAGGTTTGTTTTTTATCAGTTTTGTAGACCTGTCAGCAGAAAATCACAGGAGAATACAAATCAGGGGAACTTTAATTGTGTGTAACTTACCGGTTCATTTCCATGCCTATTTCACAATAATCTTATTTCCACAACACTAAATGCACGTGTGCTTTTGTGTGCTTTTCAGCTTCATTGTGTTTGTTCATTCAAAAGCTATGTTATAAATAGAAAAGTGCTTTCCAAAGTGCCATCTTCCTAGCATTGTAATATCCTGTCTCTGGCACTCTGTTCCACCAATGAAAGTATTTGCTACTGCCAGCTCCAAAAAGTAAATGGTAGGGTGTTGTTCCCTGCTTGTGTCCTGCATCAGGCTTTCAATACAGAACCCCTGTGAGAGCCTCACCTGTCCTCTGCACCTCCTGAGCCCACCCCTGCTGTGGCTGAAGATCTGCCATACAAAATGCCCTGTGAATCTGTCCTCTCCTCCATTGATACCTCCAAAGTCACTCCCTGGTAGGACACCAAGTGCAGTTCTGGGCTCAGTCCTTCCCTCTTTCCTTTCTTTCTCACCTATCCTTTGTCTCTTTTATTTCTTTTACTTTCTGAATTTTGTTCTTCTCTTTTTCTAGGCATCTTCCTGCTGTTTCTTCCCCTTGTTACTGTCCTTCTAGAGGCAAACCTTTGTGTTTCACCTACTCCAGCTCCCTCTCTCCCTGTGGTTGCTCTCCAAGGGATATCCATCCTTCTCTCCTCACCCTCCTCCTCTCCTCCTTTTTTTCTGGCACTCCAGTTTCTTTCCAGGGTGGTGGCTGACAAGCAGGTTTACACCACTTTCCCCAAACTAGGCGAAATGAATGTGCAGCTATTTCTGTTCATAGCAGCTTATTCCAGTTTACATCTAAACTGCTCTTACACTCTGCTGTGGTGGAAGCAGCTCAGAAAAGCAACCTTTTATTTTTAATGCTGAAGAAGCCACCCCAGATGTTTTGCTGTTTGATCCCTGGTGTTCTTGGGTAAGCAGAGGTGGGAGCATGTGGACAGGCTCTGAGGGCTGGGCTTCAGTTCACAGCCCCTCCGTTACCTGCTGCTTCTTCCACTGGTTTATTTTCAGTGGAAAGAGGCATTTCCCTTCCAACTCAACCATCTGCCTTGGTGTCACCACGCTTTTCCTCTTCTGTCTCTAAACGGAGTTTGCACCATCTGGACCTTCCCCCTCTTAGTGGACAGGATTTGTAAATATCGTGATGGGTTTTCTGGTTGGTTTCCTCACCATTTCCTGCTTTTAGGAAGTGTGTGGAATCAGCAGAGCAGCCACCCCGTGGATGTTAACCCTCCTCAGCACCTCTCCTGCCCCTCTTTTCCACCTCAGTTTGTGTGCTTGAGCTGGGCTGGCTTCCTTAGTGCCTGTGCAAACATTACAACGTAAAAAAAAGAGTGAAAAATGCTGATAATTCCTCCTCATTGTGGCTCGATTTCCATTATTTTAAGTGTAGCTCGTGAAGGCTGTAGTTCAATTTTTATTTATTTTTTATTATCTATCAGTTTTCAGCTTACATACCATCCTAGTGCTGATTTTCTTTAACCTCAGGGGCCCACTGCAGCTGTAATAGTGTCCTACTGAGTTTCTGGGTACTGCTGAGAGCTCATCTCTGACAGCAGCCAGGCCCTTAACACTCTAGGATCATGTAAATCAGTTTGATTTACTTGATTTTTATTGCTGTCGATGCAATGCAATGCCTTCATTTGTAATGATAAAATATACATTTGTGCCCTCACCCTCAGCTTTGCCTCGTCGAGCTCAAACCAATCACAGTTATTTCTCACATCACTCACTTTGACGTAGAGGGCAACTGTTGTTTTGTCTATAACTCTGGTTGTGAGGAGAATATAGAAGACACCTATAGGACAGTTGGTCATTTGCAGAGGGATGGATTACCCCAGCCAGACATCCACTTGCAGAGTCAATGAATGGGCTTGATGGCTTCTTCAGCACTGAGTATTTACTGCTTCACTGAGCTCATCTACTAATCTAACTGCACTGAGGTTTTTAAAATAAGTATCATTGCCTTCATGTTAATTAGTTAAATTTACTAATTGTGCTCTCTCTTTACTGCTGTACAAGATAATAATTGGTACTTCAATTGGGACAATTCAAGGAAAAATAATTTTGTTCTTATTATTGGGTTGTGGGGTTTGTTTATTTAAGGTTTCCCTCACTGTAATACTCGTCACATTAAATTGCTTAAGATTTTGGGAAAGCATGTGCCATATGCAACACCAGAAAGATGCTGAGAGTCCTGGGTGATGTGGCTGCTGGGTCAGGCCTGATATCCTAACAGCCCTATAGTTGGTAATACTGGATTTCATATCACTGCTGGGAGACCACACTCCTTTTAGGATCAGATTGCAGGGTGAGGACCATGGGTCATTTAAGATGGTTTATATGACCTTAATCCCAGTTTATAATTACATTATTGCTCCTCTGGAATGGATTTTGAAGAAGAGAAATAGCCCCATTGAGTGTGTTATGATCATAGAATATGTACCACGATCCAACCCTTGTGTGGTCTGTTTAATAGAAGAAACCACAGCAGAAAGATCCATTTGAATGGTATTAAGATCATCAGCTCTCTAAGCATTGTCCTTGTTTTCCAGAGATGCTTCATAAATGATAATTGCTGCTTTGGGAACAGGCCATTGATAGTTTGTGGATATTTGGCAGCGACTAGAGTCAAGGGGCTGAAGGATTTTTCCACGTGAGGCAATTTACTGGTGTAATTATACAGCTCTAATTGTACCAGCATAAATACTCTGTGCTTTCCAGGACTCGGAGGGTTACTCTCTTCTTGTTTGTTGTGCTTCCACCATGACATGCTTCAGGTAAAAAGGAGCAAACTTTGGTGGGTCTATTCACCCTTACCAGAGTGCTGGAGCTCAGGCTGTGCCAGGCCCCAGCAAGCTGTCCACAAAGGGTGGACAATCTGTCATCTGCCATAACCACAGCCACATGGATTTATGTCCCAGCACCATAGTAAAATTAGGAAGGCAGTGTTGCACGTCCCAGTGGGATGATTTTGCCCATGGGCTGTGCTTCAGTGTGTTATGCCACTATTTTGTAGGACAATAGCAAGGAGCTGTCTAGCAGTGATGTCTGTCTTGGTACCACAGGTTCTGAGGAGGGTTGGAGTGACAGTGCTTTCAGAGAGATGGTTATTGTGTACTGTTGACCAACTGAGGCATGGGAGCCTTTCAAGAAATGTAAAAGAAGGATGCTCACTGAGCATTGCCTCCAGGAGTGGGAGGAGAGCTCCCAGATTCAGAGCTTTGCTTTGAGCCTGGGGAGGTTCAAAAGTAGAGGAGGCAGTGCAGCTGAGGGGGGAATGAATTTGCTGGAGTTTCTGTGCAAGGTGCAGTTAGAAGCATTAGGAGTCTGTGTAACCACTCTTGAAGAGACAAAACTCTAATTTTGGAGCTGTGTGTGTTCAGGACAAAGAAATGCTGCTGCTTTCTGCAAGTCAGCATCAATAGGCAGCTGGAACCTGCCTAAAAATGTTTCTCCTTGGATTTGCAATTATTATTTTTGATGAAATAAGAAAGGGAGATCTCATTTTGGTTTAGGTACACATTCTGCAATATTTCTGGTAGTGTGGGAAAGAGCATACTATGCACTTAAAAATTACTGCTCATTAATTAGCTCCTTTGATCCTGTGAGTGAAAACATCCCACCTCTGCTACAAGGTGCCTTGAAGAGTCTTCCTCAGAAAAAAGGCTTTTGCTGTAAAAGCCTGTCCTCTCTGCTGTGTTACACAAACCAATTCTTTTTTTTCTTTTAGTAGGAGGGAAGTATGAGCTCTTTTTCTTTTCCTAGCTTGCTAAAAATGTGTGATAACAAGTTGACTTCAGTGGGAGTTTTGCATGGGTAAGAGCCGAAGGATCAATCCCCATATTGTATGTGATTTTGCCCTAGTAATTATTCTTCAGTTGAACAGCTTCTCCATGGCAACTGCTTCAAATAAGTCTTGTATCTTCACCTATTTTTTTTTAAAAAAGGCTTTTTAGGATGTATGTTTTAATTTTTTTTTTTTCACCCTAAAAAGAGAGACAGGAAAAGAATCAGACACAAGAAAAGCAGAGAGGGTTTGGCCAAAGACTTCCCTTCTTCCACTCATATCCTCACCTTTTCTCTGTCCTAGGAGGGGAAAAAGAAAAAAAAGTATACACAGTTAAAAATAAATTCACTGCCTTGTCTTTCCACGTCCCCTTCCTGAGCCTCTGAGACATTATGATGCTGACTTGATCAATCATCCCACATCCACCCTGTCAGTTCCTTAACACAAACTTTCTTCTTATTCTTTTTTTTTTTTCCAGCCACAGTCTGCTTTCAATCTAGCAATTAATTGTCCTACTTCTCCTGTCCTCACAGTTGCATTCTTGTCAGATAGCTCAGCTGAAGGTCAGGCACTGTTAGCTGCTTGCTTTGTTTTACACCCTCTTACTAAAAAATGTTCTGTGGCTGGATATTCTCTTTCATATTGGACTCAAGTCACAGATCAGGGGTGATGCCTCCACAGGCATTTCTACTCCTACAAAAAGGGACTATTCTAATTCCTTGCCAGAGACTAGTAAACACATCTTTTGTCAGTAATACAATAGACAGGAAAGACGTCCTATTATTTTAGAATTAATTTTTTATTTTCATTTTAGTATGGCAACTCTGCTCTCTTACAAAACTGCAAGAGCAAGGGTTTTGTAAGAAATCATCCTCTCTTTATAGTTTTCTATTTTTGGAGGTCACCATCTTCTGAAATCATAGATCCTTTTTCCTTGATTCATATCCAAATGTGGGGTTGCCGTTTTATGCTGGATGTGGTATTTTGCGTTCTGTTCCTTATGCTGTAGCACATTTTAAAGGCTAATAGGGCAAAGTGGGTCCTTCTCCTTTCTGCTGAACACATGAATATGGAATCTCTGGCAGAGAAGTTTACCTGTCCCAGTGACACGATTTTTAAACCACTGTTGACTGACAGATTTGCTGACAGGCTTTCACACACGGCTTTTTTAAACTCATATATAAGGCCATGTTATATTTGCTTCACCTGAAAACTCAAGTACTGTGGCATACAAAAGACATTA
>NW_008594036.1:0-33987 GCF_000691845.1 Merops nubicus | reverse complement strand
TCAGCAGGACCACATTCCATGTGAGAGCCTTTTTGTCATTTTTAAGGTTGCCTCAAATTTTTTGCAGATAACGTCTAATTTTAAAATCATCGCTCTTTCTTGTGAAGGCCATCAAATGTTGATGGTATTTAGCTATTTTTTAGCAAATCCAGGGTGACTGACACTGGCCCTGAATTTTGCCTTCTGTAGCTGTTCACCCCTCTGGTTATATGCTGCTCTCATCCTCTTTGCAATGCACATTGCTTTTACAGATCCAGTCTGTATTATGACCCAATAAAGAGTTTTATCTGCAAAACTAAGATAGCAACAAACTGTAGCAGAAGGTGGGAAGAGTTTGCTGGAGGATGAGAACATAATAAACTAGCTTTCTCATTTAACCTGATTTATCACTCTACCCTGAGTCACAATACTCATGCGTGTCAGCAGGTGCTGCTTGGATTTCTTCTTCTCTTTGCAACAATCAGTGTCAAAAAGAGTGCTTCTCAAAAACAGGGCTCATCAGGAAGCATCCACACATTTGCCAGTACACTATAAAGCCTTTTGCTGTTTTCTGACAATCAAAGCAGAGCGAGCAGTTAATAAAGCTAAACTAGTATTTTTCATTCAAACTGTTGACAGCCATTTTGCAGATGCCATCCTAGCTCTGACATCTTGGGAAACAGCTTAATAATTAACGTTACAGTGGAGGTTTTAACTGTGCCAGTTCTGACTCGCACCAAAACAACACAGACTCAGCGATGCCTCAGGTGGGCTGGACATCAGGCACTGAAGAGTTTGAGGTGGTGCCATCAGATAGAACAAACTCTAACTGAATCTTAAACAAGATGCATCTTAAGTTTTCATTATAGATATTTGGCTTCAACAGCAACGTCGCCAATTTGATTGTCTTTTGTTGGCATTAAAAAATTAAGCCAGCAGTTAAAACAAATAATAAATAAATAATAACTAGCAGTGAAAAATCTAGGATTTTTTTTTTAATGTGCTTTGGCTGTAACAGATTAACTGGTATACTGTCAGTCAGGTTGGGAGAATAATTTGACTAAAAAGCTGTGAGATAAAATTTCTTGTAACCCCTGGTTCTGCACTGCCTGTTTTGTCACTTAGTGTAATGCCAGAGTAATTAATTGTGAAGAGCTATCTTTGAAAAACAAATAGCCCTGGTGTCCTGCTGGAAATGATAGACATCACTCTACAGGGAGAATGAATAATAGTTTACTACAGAAATTTAGACCATTCTAACTGAGAAGTATCCAAAATCTCAAAGTATTCTCTCATCAGTGAATTTGTATGTATACTTATTGAGTAAAAATGGGTATGATTTGGTACTGTTCAGTATTGCTCGTACTGGTCTTTTGGCCAAAAATTTACAGAGGGTTCTCAGCAATGTTACCCTTATTGCCAAACTTCTAATAATAATCATCATCATCATAATAGTATACAAGCAGACAAACAAAAAAAGCAACACCTAACCTCAACATTTTTGAATTAATGTGGTTCCATGTACCAAAGTGAAATGCTTAGTGGTGTCCTGGGGCCCACCAGAGAAGGCTGGGACAGCAGGTGGGACCCTTGCTGTGGTCCCTGGAACAGCTTTGCTGAGAGTGTGGAATTTCCACGGGCACTGCATTTCAGTCAGGATCAGTTTACCCCCATGGCAAAGAGAAATACCTTTTCCCAGCAATAAGAAAATGATTGATGCTGTTGTTTTTTATTACAGCTGGGTCTTAAAACATCCATTTATCCCATTCATCTGTCCCATGCAGATTTTAGACAAAGTGACACCTTCTCCATGGGTCTCCTGTGCTTGCTTCTCTCCCTGAAGCAGGGATCCTTCTGTGCTTCTATTTTTCTCAGGACACTCATCTCTTTGCTTGTGTAAGTAGAATAGTGAATGAAGTATTCTTTGGTGGGGAATTCAGCAAGTTTATTGTTTCATTTATCACTGGATTTGGATTCTGAGCAAAGAGTGAAGCCAAGGGACCACACATGGAATGCTGAAGGGAAGAACAAAGGTTGCACAGTCTGCATTGCTGGCTGAGCTACACACTGCTTTAGGCAGGGGCCTGAGGAACAGGGGCATGGAGTTGTGTACAGCTTGTGTAAAGGATTAATGTTGTAGGATTAGACCCAACAGCAAACTGGATCCTGCTTTCTAAGGACTTTTCAGCTTTACTGTTCTCAGTCATTTTGTGTCATGCTTATGAAAGTGTATCTTTAGAGACTTTCTGGCAATTTTCCTGACATAAAGCCCTCTAGTCAAAACCTTTCCCACCCAAACTAGATCTTGTGCCCCACTGTATTACAGGAATTACTCTTCCTGATTTCAGCTGACCCCAGGATGTGGCTATCCAAATGAGGAAGTGATTGTGTCAAATCAAGAGCCAGAGCACAAGGGAGAAGTAGAACAGGGCTTAATTTCCATGGTTGAAGGCTGAAGGAGGAAGGGTTGTCATCCCTGCCTTGGTCTCAGGTGATAACACACACCACATGTTCTGTAGAATTCCCTAGGCTGGTTTTCCTTTCTTTCCTCTTAAAGCTGTTCACATCTGAGGCATCACTGAAAGGTGGCATTATTTAAGATAACGTAGCAAGTGCATCTTGTCAGTGGTTCAACTAGCAAGAGATATCATAAACAAGGTGGCTAAAACTGTTTTTGTAACATGCCATGTCATCTTGTCACAATTAATGTCTAGCAAACCAGGTATTAGATCTCTCCTCAGATCAGAGCATCCCAGCTCTTATTACAAAGTAATGACACCAGGGCATCAGACTAGATGGGAAAAATTAATTTATGAGGAGCCCAGCTTACAATTTAGAGTCTTTAAAAAAAAAAATAAAAAGTGAAAGCAGGGCTTTGTGTGTGTTAATATCCTCTAAACTTAAAAATTAATGTTAAATGTAGTAAACGTAACACATGCTCCTGTGACATTATGTTTCTGGCTATGGAAGGTCCATGGGTAGATTACAGCTTAATGGTTTTTCTCAAGATTTGTTTGTTTAATCTCCATCTCAATGTAACTGCAAAGTCTACTGTCTATCTATCTTTTCTTATACTATGTCCTATGCCCAGATCTAGGTAACATGCAAATGAAATGGTGTCATTTATTAAGCAGTTAAAACTGATTCTAATTTTAAGTATCTATTAGAATGTGAAAGGAGTCATGACATTTATCTTGCAGACTCACACTTTTAAGATATAAATGTATATGTATTATCTAGTAAAGAGATTTTACTTGCTGGGCTGGAGTTCCTGCTCATGCTGAATTTACGTGTGTGCAATCTCCTCTGAGGGAATGAGCCCTTGCTTAAATCTTTGAAGGGATGGGAAGTAATGGACTTTTACACTTAAGACTTTTGTACTTCTCAAGAAGCTTTTCCTCACCAAGAGCAATGCCCAGGCACTCCTATGACTTGGATAAAAATTGGTGAAGAGACATTCCACACTTAGTGAAAACGAAAAAGAAAAAACGAACGATGTTTTGGTGACTTTAGAGACTTCTTTCCTAAAAATGACAATATGAGCATGGTGAGGAAGGTGTACCATTATGTTGGTAGCTTGAAATAAATATCAGGGAAATATAAGGCAAGTTAGTTGTGGATGTGAGCTAGATTTCATGGCTGTGATTAGAGATATGGAGGAGAAATCCATGAAGTCAATTCCACATGTATCTGTGCAAGTTAAACCTTTGCAAAATAGCAGCAAAAGGAATAGTGTATGCTGTGAAGAAAAATAGTCCTGCAAGCTGCCTCCTTTTTAGTTAATGAAGACAGAGGAATACTTTGTAACATATAGAAAATCAGAACTCTGTAATGTGTTGATTATCTTCCCATTAAACATTATCCTGGACACAGCAATAGAATATAAGTTAGCTTTATAGCGGAAATATCGACTAGACAGGGTGCTAACACAGAGATTGATTTCATTATTTAGGAAGGCAGAATATTAGGATACATGAGTGTTTCTTTTTTTAACCAAGATGCTATGCTGTCAGTGGTGAAATATTACTGCAGGAGAGATTTCTTTTTATACCCAGTGGTAAGAAGTATGGCTTCCTTTCTCGGCACTTCAGCCCCAGATGCTATCAGCTAGACCATCTGTGGTGACAGATTTGTGTTATAGCACTTAGAAACGAAGCGAAGCTGGTAAAGCCTCCTACTACAGGATATAAGTAGCTCCTGCTAAGGCTGGGATGTATTACAATTCTGTCTTTTCTTCAGGGGGCAGAGGAGTGGGAGGATTGTGTGGATAGAGGCTCACAATAGCTTTCAATCACGTCCTCACCAAGTCTTAAAATGCTCGTGTGGATCTTCTGGGGCAATGTCCACACCAAGCGCCTTCCTGTGTGTCCCCACTGGGGTTAGATCTGGGATCTTGGTCACTGGGAGTCTCTAGCAAACCTCACCAGTCTGTGGAGGTGAAGGGGGACACTAACCTCAGAGGAATTCTGTATGTGTGGTACATTCCAGGCTCTCATGTGGCCCACATCTCCTCTAGAGGAATGACTATAGAAAGGGCAATGCCTCCTTGAACTTACATTGTCCTAAAGATGGTGACGTTTTGAGTCATGGTGGGCTTCTTCCTACCCAGTTGTCATTTTTTCCTAATTGGTGGTCTGGGATTTCCCAGAGGGTGACATGATTTGATTAACGTTGTTAGCAAGTGACCATGGTGACCATGAGCGCTATCGAACACTGCTAGGACCAAAACCAATCTGCCGCACAGGGAAAACTGGCCACACCAGGGACACTTTTTCAGCCATGAGTGTGCAAGAAAGGGATGCTGATGGCACGTGGTGGCACACAGCACTTCTGTGCAGTTAGGTGTGGTACAAATAGATGCAAAAACATTGCAGAAAGCTTTGCTGAGACAAGAATGGAAACTTTCAGTCTTCATAGCTGTGATTGTCCAGGGCAAGGTATTTGGAGATGTATAGACTGGAAAGCTATCCTTTTCCTAGACTGAGAGACAGTTTTTGCTGCTGAGAACATTGCAATATCCTTGTTCTGCATTTCGAATCAGTGGGGCTTACTCAGATACCACATGAGCACAATAGGACTGACCAGGATGAAAGCTCTCCAAGCACCTTGTGCTGAAAATTGCAGCTTCCTCAGCCTATAGCATTATCAACTCATTTCTCATCTCAAATTCCAACAACTACCAACAGATCTAAAGGAGTTGAACACCTCGATGGGAGCTGGCATTTCATGATCTCACGTTCATGAGGAGATCATCCATTTGGTTATGTAGAAATGTGGCCATGACTTCTTTCAGTAATAGAACCCATAAAACAACCAAAAATAAAACCATGGCATTTTACAAAAACTAAGCAGTAACAAACACCTACTTGTCAGTATAAATTTGCAAAATTGTTCTTCCGTTCTTTTAAAATAAATCCCACTGATAACATACTTTAAATCCAGCAAAGAGACTTTCAAACAGATGATCTCACAGATCTGTTTTTTTTTTTTTTTTTTTATCTTTGTCTTTGGAAATTTAGGCTTGCTTCTTCTCACCCACAATAATATTGCAGAGGAAAATCATAGCAGTGGTTTTCTGGGTACTGTTCCTGCACACAGTGCAGCCAGCTAGAATTTTCCAGTTGGTAAGATAAATGCTGGAAGAGTCATAAAATGAACAGCTCTTATTTGTGAAGTCAAGTATTTCCTGAAGGATAAATTGGTAGTCAGTTAAGTCCCTACTTGGAAGCCATAGCTTACATGCTGTAGCTTATTGGCACCTCGGGTGTTACTACCTCTTTTCTTCATTCATCTTCTTTTTTTTCTCTTTCCTTTATCCTTCCTCCCTTCTTTCATCCCTCTGATCATTTGGACCTTGGCTTTATGAAGACTTAAGAGTAATGCACCCAGAATAGCTGTACTGATTGCAGTGTTACCACCAGTATGGCATCTGTGGGTTGTCATACTGCCTCAGAGCAGAAGCCCCACTCATTTTTTCTTCCTTCTTCAAAAAGGCCAAAACACTAGTGCAGGGCAGAGGGCATAAGAATAGGTTGCTGAGCCTGTCTTATTAGGCATGGCCATGTAGAGGGCATGCTCTGATGTCCTAAGCTGATTTGCCCTCCAGAGCCCTGCAGAGCTGGCCTGGGTATGTAGGCAGGCAGGAGGATGGCTGTTGACCATGGCCCAACACTACACCCATGGAGAAGGATCTGTGTCTGAAGTTATGCAGGCATCACACTGCTCCTCCACGAGGCTCTACTGATGTCCCCCAATCCCTACCTAAAGCTCTCCTGTGCTACTGTCTCAGGGAACACAGCCATCACTCTGTGGAGTAGGAAACAACCTTGTCCTTGACCCAAAACCCTGGAAACCATCTCTGAATAACAATGGAAGAAGACAGACCTGGAAGCCTCAGATCCTGTCACCAACCTCTAATCTATTTTAGGCATCTGCTTCTTGGCAAAATCTGTTGGGACTTGGTGCTGAAATACTTCCGAGGATTTGATTAAAACTGCTTAGTATAATAAAAAGATAAGATCAGCCAGTGCACCATCAAGAAACATTTGAAATTAATTCTTTTCCCTTTTTGATTTCTAGAAAATATTTTTTTGCTTTTAAAAATGTGAACTGGTTATCATCCATTTTAAAGCAAAATGAAACCAGCAGCAAAGACTGCTGCTTTTAATTTTTATTTTTTTTTTTACATATCAAAAGTGCTGCCTACAATGGATGTGTATTATTAAAAAAGAGAAGAAATTGTGGTTGGTTTTACTTCAGGATCAGTGGTGTCCTTTTAACTAGGACCTTTTCTTGTTTGGGCATTTGTCAGGAGGGTTTGTTGTATGTGTGTGCATGGTAGAATTAAGCTAAGCTGAGACCCAGCAGATTTATTCATTTTACAGAATTTATTAGGATTTTTTTTTTTTTTACCTTGGAGCTCTAGAAACACACAACCACGTAACAAGGTCAAGTCAGGCTTCCTGGTCCCTGCTTTTGGGGAGTCTTTCTACAGAGACCTTGAGCTCCTGAGCACTTTTTTGATTCCATCATCCAAAATCCTGCCTTAGCAGAGGTTTTCTGGCCACTAGAGGTGTGCAGCGTGGTGGGGTGCAGTCCAGGGGGGGTTGCAAGTGGTCTGCCTGAGCTTTATCTTCAAAAGTGAACACTGTACATACAATATTTTCTCCCCAGGAACAATTCTTCATACAGCTCAAGTGATCAATATTGGAATCTAGATGTGCCTGGCCCCCATTTCCAGTGTGCTGTTGACTGGATAACACAGCCCTGGCAATATATTGTTATAGGGGGAGTTAAAAGCAATTAGAGAAATGAGGAGTTGAACCATGGGCTCTTGTCAGTTAGAAGGCATCATCTAGTCTAAATTCCTGCAGAACAGAGCAGGCTTCTCATCACATACTGCATGTAAAAGAGGAGACAGAAGAAAACCAAGGTCTTTAGCACAAATTCTGATTTCTGTTATGTCCTTGTCATGTCCCTGAAGACAGAAAATCCACCCACTGGATAACTTAGGTCAGAACCCAGTTCTGCAGCAGACATCATGATTCTTCTGTAAAGAAGAATACTTTATTAACCATATGTTTAAGTTATATCAACTATCAGCCATTCTTGAACTTTTATTGACAGTTAAATAGAACCTGAATGATGTGAGGTTTTGGCTGTCATTCAGGGGTGCTTTTGCTTTCAGGTCTATCTTAACCTGAAAGCATGTAATTTGTTTCATTTGTGGTGCTGCATAGGAAATGAACCTATGTCTCTAGTGCTCAAAGGCAAATGCAGTAATCATCTGCATGACTTGATTCCTTATTCCAGTAATATGAAAATTGTCAATTATGGATGAATTATGGGCGCTACTGATACCTGTAATTTGGTTCTGCAGTTTTGTAAACACATGCAGCTGCATTTAATTGTATTTTACTAGTCATGTAATTCATTAAGATGCACCTGCAGTCACCTAAGATACAAATATTAATGAACTGAAAAGCTGTATTTCATTGTCTGCTATTTATATTGACATTTCTTACAACTGTTTGGTTTTAATCACATCTGTATATCTGAGATGCTGATATTAAAAAAAAAAATAAAATAAAATTAAGTGATTGTGATATAAACACCATAGTGAGCTGCTGTATTTCAGCTTCCTGAAAGTACTTGCTAAATAATTAAGTAACTGCTTTTCCATGCAAAGCCCAAGACTGGAAGAAAGCTGTAGAATTGATTTTTGCAACAGTTATTGTGGCAAAGATGAATCATTAGATAACCGGTTCCAGGGATGTGAGCTGCTGAAGCCCTTACTCTGTATTTCCATGCTTGAGTGATGATGGATGTTGTTCAGCTCTGCCCAAATACAGTAGCTCTACCTTTCATCTTCCAGTCCAATCTCTTGGAGCAGTTATCTTCAGATTTGGGAGCACACTTTGAAAACGGACATTCTATTTTGCACAAATATGTGTTTTATGTGCACAGCCTGTTCCTTCTGCTTCTAGACAT
Source organism: Merops nubicus (assembly GCF_000691845.1). Classification (NCBI taxonomy): domain Eukaryota; kingdom Metazoa; phylum Chordata; class Aves; order Coraciiformes; family Meropidae; genus Merops; species Merops nubicus. Next base: position 25,518 of record NW_008594036.1, on the reverse strand, counting down.
TCCTATAATTTGGATTAAAATAAAAAACCAGGTAGCTTTATTAGCTGTGTAACCAGTCCTTGATTCAGTGCATCTTGCAGAATGTAGGGTAGGGCACTGAGAATCAAATCATATGGGTCATACCTCAGATTTCCCAGATTTCCTTTTTTCCCTTTTTTCACTGTTTCTCATCTTGCCTATTATTATAGTGAAAAAAAAATGTCATGGCAGAAGCCTGTGTCTTCAGGAGGTCTGGGGTAAACTCTGGCTTCATAGGCAATCATCATAGCTTTGCTGCACTGGATAGAGATGGCAACACAGAGAGCTTCAGTTTTTGTCTGCATCCCTGGGAACATTGCTCTGTGGCTGCTGTCTGTGCAGAACACGGGGAAGAGCGATGAGCACATTATCTGCAAGCTGCTTAGGGGAAACTCAAACCTTTCCATCAGCACAGGAGACACACTCTGCTCTCCTCTCAGTGTTGGTCTCTGCTTGTTCCTGCTCTCTGTGTTAGCTACCTCTTGTCTCTTATGAAGTACAACACTCAGGTACCTTCTCCCTGTCATTACTTTCTTCTTGAACAGTTTCAGTTTTCCTTTTTCTCTCTGCCTTACCTCAAAGGGTTGTCCTCAGTCAATCACACTGTTACATGTATGAAAGAAGCCATACCACTCAAGTTAAATAGCATAGGGGCTAAACAGAATAAAATTATTGTGTCAGAGCAAGATGTAGAGTTGCTTGCCATAGGTTACAAACGTGGAGGTTCCTTTCCCTGAATCAAAGTTATTGTATTTCTTGAGAAAAAGCCTCTTTTCCTTGAAAAATCTGTTGGTTGGTTGAGGATCTTTCCTGGAAAAGTTAACTTGTATGTTCCATTTTCAGTGAAATATTTTTTTTTGCCAGGAAAATTTTCCCAGTGTATTAGAATACACTTTCTGCCACACATAAAGTTGGTCCTCTGCCCTGTCATGTAGGTCCTGGGACAAAAATAGAGTGAATCCTCTCCATACATCGTGACATTTTCAAGGATGTGTAAGATTTTTGTTGCAGGTTGGGGAGGAGGGGTGTTAATTCAGTGTTTCAGAAGTATCTGTGATCTGAGTGAATATGGTGACATTATGCTATGAACTGTTTCCTGGCCTCATCATGAGATTCTGGGATAGATGCTTTTGCAGTTGCCCTACTTGTCACAAAATGGACTAATCTCATTGCTCAGATGATGCACTTTGTGGCTTGGCACCATTTAACTGCAAAGTGATGGTTATTGTAAGAGCAAATTAAATATTCTCCAGCCTATCTAGGGTGTTAAGTACTACCAAGCATCACACCTCTGTTTCTGAAGGTGCTTTATAGATAGAATTTCCAGCTAGGAAAGTGTCAAGCAACAAGAAGAGTTGGAATCTGAACAGCAAGACTTGCAGAAGGGGACACAGACTCCTCAGATGGAAGAGGGAGATATCATAACAGATGCAATCAATTAGAAGGAATTAAGGACTAATGTGGTAAATAACTTCCAGAAACACAGGAGCTGCTGGAATTAATAATCTGATGATGTCTGTCCTGACATCTGTGCAAGTGTTGGAGTGTCCCACGGTAGGAATGCTTGCATGGGAACAATCAAAGGACTCATGTTCTTCTTATGCTAGAGTCTAAAAACAGATGAAAAAGTTAATTGTGTGTTTCTCCTGTTTCTTTGTTATGCTCATTAAGAATGTCGCAGACAACTGAAGCAGAAAGTAAATAAAAAAAGAAAAAGGAACTGCCATTGTGGGGGAGAGGACTGGGAGATGCTGAAAACTGGGTGGGAATTTACAGTACATCAGATTAGGGCTGGTGTTATTCACTAGGGGAATATTATTCAGAAATCTGTTAATATGGCAACTTGGCCATTTTATGATTCTGTTCTACTGGCTGTATTGAAATGAGGTATAAAAGACCAACTGAAATGCAGAAAAATGTTAATAGTAGGCTACATTTTGAAACCACTTTATTCAAGCTGTTATTTCCAAGGAAGTATAGAATAGATGAAGCATAGTTCCATTAAATTAATGTGTCGGTTGAGTCACTTTAAAGTCTTCTTTCTGCATAATAACAGGATATGTAAGGATAATGAGGTACCCAAATCCTACACGTTGGTTCATCTACCAGGCCTCGCACTTCAGCCAGTTCCACTTAGGGTCATTTATTTTCTTAGACTTGGATGAAATCTCCTCCAAAACCTGGCTTTCACTAGCCTTTGGAAAAGTGCTTTGCCCTGCTGACATCTTGCCCACTTCATTGTGCAAGGGAGCAAGATTTAGCTCTTATCTCTGCCCATACACATCATTTTAAGTTTTCTTTAAATTAGATGCTTTTCCAAGCTGCATAGGTACCTAGACTAGAGGTAAAATACCTCGGTTATTGAATGGTTCCTTGTCTTGCTGCAAGTCATGCAGTGTTGGGGAATGGCTCAATGAGTTCTGAGTTTGCAAACCTAGTGATTTTCTGCTCCTTTCCCCTCTGTCAAGCAATGGACACCAGTTATGACAGCACCTATCTCTATTCTTGTGAGAAAGTTCCACACACAGAAACAAACTTCAGAAATTAATGGCTTTATGACAAACTCACAATTGTATGATTGCCTTTCCTTTGATCATTGATTGTATGCAGTCTGAAGTGTCAGAAGAGAGGAGAGGTGTATCCAACTCTCAGCTGACCAGTAAGTGCCGTATCTAATTGATTCTTTTGTGCCAAGTGGATATTGAGTTTTCTTGGCTCAGAAAAAAATACCTATTTCTGGAGTTTGCTACCATTTAAAACTCTTCTGTTTATGCTCATGATTGCTGTAGCTACATAGCATTGTCATTTGCTTTTTGCTGTTGGTTCCTAAGTACAATGAACTAAGGAACTTTAGTTTGTAACCTTAATGCTTGTTTGTATAACTGGTTCTTGCTACACTGAGCATTTACTCTTATCTCAAGTCTTTTATTGCTGAACTCCCCTCAAACACTCCAGTGATGTAAGCTTCTCCAGACCACAGAATTGCTCCTTATGCAATATGGGTAATTCAGTGTTTGGTTTCCTGCAGTACGTATCAAGGATAGATATCCTAAACTCAGTTTGTCTTGAATAAGGACAGAACTATGATTATTTTTAGCATGAATAGAAGGTCAAGGGGAAGATATGCAGAATAATTTTCTCCTTTTAATAATATTGGTGATTTCAGGATGCTACAAGACACACCTTTTTCTAAGTTTCAGCTTTCTGCTCTCCACTGGTGATTTTTGACAGGCTTTCAGAGCAGAACTCGCAGAATGAAGCACACAATGGCTGTGTATTAAACACTACTTTAATTTGAAAATAAGCGTGGGATAGTTTGTAGTTTAATTGGTGTGTGGCTTCATCTGTCTGGAGAAGGTAGGAGGAGGGTATGTAAACCATCCTCCATTCTGCAGCCTGCTTAAACCTCCACTCTCAGCGAGCAGAGCAGGAGATGGTGGGTAGCTCCAAGGGCTGGGTAACACCTTGGCTCAGCCCTCCCACTCCCTGGGTCAAAATAGCTGAGCCAGCACCTGTGTGAGGGGAGGTAATAACTCAGTCCTGTTGTGGGGCATTGGTAAATCATGACCCTTTCCCTCCCACGGGGAGTAGGTGATTGTGATTCAGAGATGTGTCTCTGAGTCAGGTGGCCTCCCAGGGCTCCTCGTGGGATGCTCGTTCCCCGTTTAGTGTGCAGCGATGCAGAAGAGTTGATGCTCACCAAAACATTGGAGGGGGCTAATTCCATCCAGTTTGAGAGGCAGGCATAAGGAACTGCTTTGCCTTTTGGTTCTTTCTAAGCATTATCCCATCAGCCCTTTGGAGATAAAGAAAGGTTTAACATCCTGAAGTTGGAATTTAGATCTACTCTTTCCAACTGTTTGTTTTCTGAAGAAGATATTATAATGCCTAAGAATATAATCTATTAAAGACTGTATGCCTGCAGAGATGTCACAAGTGTCTTCTCAGGCTGCATTTCAAAAGGCAGCACTACCAAAGACAAAGGAGGAATCTGAAGTAGTTGAGGTAGTTGAAATTTTCTGGTAAATGACTTTCCAAAGGAAAATATCTTTCTTCTCAAACCTAAAAACGCCTATCATGAAAATGCCAGCTTAATGTAAATTAATGTGGAAAAGAAAATTGGAAGTTTTCTCTGGTGTATCCCTGAAGTCCTAAAGGACCATAATGCTACTGTCACTGCCTGTCTGCTGGAGGGAAGGGAATGTGCAAGAATTTCTCCCCAGGGCAGCAATTTCAGCCATGCTTAGATGGAGTTTTTATCTTTTTCTGGAAACTCTTGCTGGGAGCACAGGGAATTATACTTCTTTATAGTTTAGGGTTATTTTTTTAATTAACTTTTTTTTTTTTAATTATTATTATTATTTTTAAGTGAAAGGAGTCTCTATTGGATGGCCAAATAAGCACCCTGAGCAAACCAGAAAATTCTGGTCAACAGCTTTGTTCTGAATGTGTCATGGGTTATTCTGTTATCCCCAGGTTTACAAATTATTTCTTCCTACTATAGAAGCAAATATTCAAGCATGAGCAGAAACGCTATGGGTGCAGTACTGCAGCAGGAGCAGGTGAAAAGCTGTTTCCTCTCCACCTGGCTTTCTGCTTAGGGTTGTTTCTTGCCACAATTTATTCCTGAGCTCTTTAAAACAATACTGGCATGCTCTTGTTTCTGCTCACTTCTGCTCCAAGACTAGCAAAGATGCAGGAATAAAATGACACATTTAAAATCTACCCAAACGTCCAAGATAATTCTTCTTTCTCCTTTACTGGGCCCAGTTATTCACTAACTGTTCCTAGACAGTCAGCACCTGCCTTGCTCAAAGGGGACAACAATTCTGTTGCTTGTAAATACACTACTAGTGAACACTTTATTAGCTAAAATGAATGGGTGCTCAAAAACCTTCCTTAGGCAGGTGTGAAAGCCAATAAAAGAATAGGATTTTGATGTGTCTTAACAGTGACTCAGACTCGTGTGATATATCTTTTATTCCATTCTTTTGTGCACTCATGTCATGACAGATGCTCACGTCTTGTTCTCTGTAAAGCGGCTGTGGTACTTGTGGAGAGCCTGTCATCAGTGCCAGAGAGAGACGCTGCATGAAAAGTGGCACTGGAAGTTTTCCTGCTCCACAAGTGTCCTTGTCTTGATTTTTTTAGGAGCCATCTAGTAAAATAAAATTAGTACCTCGGCTATTACAGCCATTCAAACAAAACTGACTATAAATATCTCTGCCAGCTCCAAGTGTAGTGTAGTTTTTCACTGGAAGTGTTTGTTCAACAAGTGTCTCCTGACTGTCCCCAAGCATTGTTGAGCAGTGTCTCTGCAGAGGAAGAGCTGCTCTCCAGAGAAACACTTGCCCACAGAGCTGGAAGTCTAGTGCCTCCTCCTCTCATCCTCAAAAACTCTTGGTGAGAATTATGATCAGGTTCTTGCTTGCACCTCTGAAATGAGCTGATCGTTGGGGGAGTAACTGTATCGTTGTCTATCACTGGTGTGGGCACAGTGGTGGTCCCACTGCTGTGTTGTTTCAGGACTGCTGATTTCCCAAATCTGTGTGCAGGGAATCTGTGTAACCCCTGCAGGTGACTTACTGGATATTTTCAACTTTCCTTACAGAAATTATTTTTACCCTCTTCTTCTGTTACCTTTTGAGTAAGTCCTGTAGTTCTCATCTTAAAATTCAGGTTGAACATTAGACTACAATTTCATGGTAATATAATTGTTTCGTATGAGATCATTCCACTTCATAAAATGTGCCTTCTGATGGTCTGGAAATAATGTTATAAACCAGAAAGACCCTAGAAACACTAATGCATCACCATCTCTAGAATTGTGTTATCTAAAAAATACTTGAAGTGTCTTTCTGCTGTGTACTGTGTCCAGAATCAAAATGAGGAAAGACAAATTTTTGAGATAAATTGGTTTGTGAAAAATTTATGTGCACTTTACTAGTGCAGGCAGGATGTAATCTGTTTTGTATTGAATCTGCTTGGAAAAAAAAAACCCACAATGATAATGAGATTTTTTAAAGGCACTTTTAAATTCATGCTGGCAAAAGACAAATAGTCATGACTTTTAATTTCTATAAACTTAACAGCTGGGGACAAAATAAAGCGTTATTAACTTAAGGGGTGTAAGGAAGTTGCTTTTGTTTCAAGGACAAAATAAGTTATTCTGTTCTCACTGTTATTTGTCTAAGCTGTCTGTCTGATCTTTCTGCTGGTACAACTAGGCCAGTGAGTGGTTTTATTTATGCTGCTTTTACTGTTAGTAGTGAGAGAAGAGGGGCTGCAAACATCTCCTGTGATGTCTGTCTTCCCCATCCTTGGTAATGCCTGTAAAAACATTGGTTATGAGGAAACTGTGCTTCAGGGGCAAGTTGCTCTGCTACTAAATGGGATATTCCTTGTATTCAAAACATAAAATGTATTATCAAATAGTGAGTAGCTTCTTAACCTCATTTTATTGTTTGGAAAAATATTATTTGTCTCTTCTGTCATGACAGCCATTAATGATAAAGACATTTGTCCTTGTCAAATGGAGTTCTTACACTAATTTTAATTGCATTAAGTGCAATTTACTGTTAGCAGAAGATAAATAACAGCTATTTTTCTTTATCACTGTATGTCTTACATTACAACTAAGGAGTAATCTCTTTTGCTGTTGTTTTTTTTTTGTTTTTGTTTTTCATTTTGATTATAAATTTAATGGTAATTCAAAGGCCAAACAGTTTCATGGTATTCTCATATGCCTGCTGGCTTTTTGCCTGTTGAATTCAATTCCATTTATATTAGTGATTTATTTTTTACTATGAATATCTTTGTTTGCCACCTGCAGATGACTCCTGTATATCCCCAGAATTCACCATAGAAGTTATTGTGTTAATAGTAAACCACAAGTTCATGTTTACATACCGAGGGGTTTCCCTTGAGTCCCAAGTCTTTACTAACTGATTTGTCAGAGAGGTGAAGGGCACAACCTCTGTGTTTAGGAAATCAATAGCAGTTGCCATTTCTGTTAAGGAGCCTTGGCAGAAGTTGTTCTATCTTGCATATCATACTGCTGGCACTATATGCTTTTCTTTGCTCATGGCCCAAAGCTAAAAATAGGGACAGACCAAAAAAGGTAGATTTTTTTTTTGTCAGATAAAGCATAACCTCTCCATAGGATTGGGAAGGACTGATCTGAAGATGGCTTGAGCAAAGAGAGAATATTGAAAAAAACAGAATAAATGTTATAAAGGGATGTACTTAAACGTGCTCAGCTAAACCACAACAGTGGAACAAAGTATAGGTTGACATAGAGTGGAAAAAATGAGCAGAATTGCTCCTCCCTAAAATAAAATAAAATAAAATAAAATAAAATAAAATAAAATAAAGCTTGATCCTCTGCAGGGAAGGCTTCCTTAGTACATTATGGGGGTAACAAAGTAATACCCCTGTTCAAGAGTTGTTGAGTACCACCTTATGGTGTTCCTGGGCATCTTGAAGAATGACCACTGTGTGAAATAAGTGTAGGTGGAGTAGCAGCAAAGAGCCATGTGCCAATTTAGGAGCAAATGTGTTGATGGCATTGTTGAGCTACCAAATTTTGGCTTCCCCCAAGGGCTGGCTTGGGCTACAGCCCTTTATTGGTACCCATGCACTGGTCCGTTTTCATTACTTCTGGCCATCAAGACGTATTTTGGTTGCTGCTTACCTTTGAGGCACAAGAATGCACACGAGTGCACCAGCGTGATGGTGTCATTACAAAATAAACTTACATCTCTGTAAACTCTGGGGAGAACATGGACTGAAGCCAATATAAACACTCCTGAACTCAGCATGTGAAATGACAAAACGTATCTTTCATGATTTTGGATTGGCACACCCCAGCTGGCACTAACCATTTCCTCTAGGCAAGAGTCTCATTTAAAAGAGATTAAATTGCACATGCCAAGGGTAAACTCCCCTGTGTGCTACTCAAAGCTTACCTGCTTCATACCAGTGTTAGTACCCTCTTCTGTCACTGTACCATCAACTTGATGAGACCCTGAGGTCTCCATGGTAGGACTAGGGAGATACTCACAGGTGGGGGCACCACCAGCAGTGTTCTTCAGGACTGTGCTGGAGGAATGAGGCTGTGGGAGCCCAGTCCAGGCATGCTTGCCTAGAGCATTCAACTGCCCATTAATGACAGGAAAAGATCCATCTCCCAAGGTAGTGCTACATTTGCAGCAATGACAGTGGCATGGAAGTGGCTAGAGAAAAATTTGCTAGCCCTGCTTGTGTTTTATCATGGTTTTTGGGTGCAGGAAACGTAGAATCATTGAATCATTAAGGTTGGAAAATACCTTTAAAGTCATCAAGTCCAACCATCACCCAACACTACCATGACCATTAAACCATGCCCCCAGGTGCCACATCTACATAATTTCTTAATCCCTCCAGGGATGGGGACTCCACCACCTCCCTGGGCAGCCTGTTCAATGCCTCACCACTCTGTCAGTAAAGAGCCACTGTGATATTGCTTGGTCTTATGCCCTCTGCAGTGTTTTTCAAACGCTCTACCTTTAAATACTGACCACCAGCAGAATGATACCAGTGCTGAATGCTGTACTCACAGATAGGATCATTTTAGGGAAGATACATTTCAATCAAAATTATTAAAGGGGCATCTGATAGCAGTGTTTCAGTTAAGGCTTATTGAACACTCTCCATTTTATCCTTCATTTTCAGGGATTTATAATTTTGCTATAAAAATTCACTCAACCTTGAAACTTGGCATCCCTGGTTTCATTCTAGAAGATATTTTTAAAGATACAAAAGCAGAAATATCCCCATTCTGGCAATGGCTTAAATGGATATTAGCTTTCAATCCTGCTGCACAGAACATTGGAAAGTTGAAAACTCTGCTAAAAATTACTGCTAAAGAAGAAAAAAAGCCTTTGCAGCAATATAGTTTGGATTATCCACTGAAATCTTCATCTCTTGAATGTGATCTGGTACATTTTGAGGGTTGTTATCCAGAGAGAGCTGCTGAGATGCCTCTGCACGGTAATTCTTGCAGGGGCTGGAGCCAAATCCTCCTCCTTAGAGGGGCTTGTGCCCCATGAAGGAAGAGCCTTTATAGATAGGGGGAACGCTGAAGCACCAGCAGTCCTGAAAGCAATGTCAACCAACAATTCTAGCAAGTGAGCTTGAGCTTTGTTGGGTGGTAAGCCCTGCATTACATGAATGCCTGGGAGTTTTATAAGGTTGGCAATGGGCACAGTTGCACTGAGTTTGAGTGCTCTGGAGAATTACAGGAAGAAACTTTCTAATTGTTAAGTCTTGGAACAAATTGCTTCGAGTCATTGTAGGGTCTCCATCATCTGACCTCGAACTGGACATGCTGGGCTAGGCATGTGTCAGTAATGCCTCAGGTACAGTTAATTCTGCCTTAGGGCACAGGGAGAGGACTCTCTCACATGCCCTCCAGCCCATTTTTCCCTCATTTTTCATCATAAAATTTGCTTTATGCTTTGTCATTGGTGCTGCTTATCCATCTCCTCATTTCACCAGGCAAGTCCTTTACAGTTGTCTTAAGGGGGGTCCTTATCTCTCAGTGCAGAGCGGAGTTTTTTTGTTCTCAGTAGAGGTCTCCATTTTCCCATCCTTTTTACCTAATGTATCTGAGCCTGGTGTCGTCTTGATTTCATTGGCATTTAAACTGCTTGACATCTTTAGCCCTCAAGGATGCTCTGAGCTGTAAAGACTCCTTGCTGAAACTGCTGTTCTGGAGTTATAGGTGAGGCACGATTGGTTGGCTGCTTCATGCACTGAAGAAATCAAGCAGCGTGTAGCTTCTCCCATTAAAAATTAACGCTCTGCAGTAGGCAGTAAAGACCTTAAATGTTTTGTTGTTAAGGAGAAAATAATGGAAAAACACCACCTTTTCGTTAAAGAATGAAGGCAGCTTCAAGTCAGGAGCTTTCTCATATGCTGTGGCTACTGTCACCTTGAATCTGAGTGCTGGAGAACCCTGTCTGGGAACGTGTGATCGTGCCCATGGGTTGCTTGGATGTTATTCCATCATTCATAATCACACAGCTTTTACCTGAAATACCCAGTGTGTGTATGCAGTATGTCAAGAGATGGATAAGTACCTGTGTGATTTGATAGCACTTTGGGTATCCTTTCATATGCTTTGTGTGCATGTAAAGCTTCACAAGCCTGCAGATGGCTAATTTGAAAAGAGGCCTGTGGGAAATTTGGCATAGAGTACCTTCACTAATGCAAATAACAATAATTCATGTGGGAAGGAGTGAGAGGATCATTTAAATTGGAGCACTGATTCCAAAATTTCCCAGCTCTCCGTGAATATCGTGGGTTAAGAGGCTAAGCTTGCGGTGGGGGGACTGGGGATTTGGAAATCATTCAGGGTTACATGAAGATGAGTTGTGGGATGTGGATGTTCATGTCTATTTTACACAGTCTGCAAGGGGAGGTTTGCCTGGTGCACGGGGCTCTGTTGCCCTGTTGTAGCTGTCTCAAGCTGTTCTTCATTCTGCAAAATAGTGATGACCTGAAGCCTGAGAAATGTCCATAGAGCAGGATGCAGTGATTGGAGCAGGTCTGTGGAAAGCAGGCTCGTTTCCTCTGGCTGCCTGAAATGGCATAATGTTTTTGGCAAGGACTAGAGTGAAAGAAATGAGAGGGGTCATTTTGTCCAGCCAACTGTCACTGCTCATGTCCACCTCCCCTCTGCCTATCTGGTTCATCAGTCTTCTTTCGGTCCCACCATCTAAATGCTAAACAGCAGAGCTGTTGAATAACATAGCACAACTCTTTTGTTACACTCCATGTTGTTATCAGGGAGGAAAGAAAAATAGATACTGAGTAATTGAAGATTGAGGAGAACTGGGAAGCACTGCCATGCAAAAGAAAAATCTTAATATTATAAGAATGAAGTGTTTGTCTGGAGGAGCTCTCTAGAGTAATATATGAATGTCTAATAAATAAATGAAATCTATCTACTTAACAAGGTTGCAGCAGAGGGGTCCCTCAGCTCAGCTGGAGTGTGACAGGGGCTTTACTGGGTATAAAAGCTGGTGCTCACAGTCTCTGTCTAATTGGGAGTAATTGCAGTCAACTAATGGTATAATAAAGACTAGTTAGAATAAACGCTACTAATGACAGTAACACATGTTACCAGTGATAGGATGATTATTGGGTGTTAGTGGGTAATGACTAGTCTTAATTTTAATTTTACAAAAGAAATTATCTATGGCAAGCCACCCACTTGTCCAGTGCACTGCAAAGAGAGGTAGCTAAGAAAGACATCTGCATTCAGACTCCCCTGGTTGCTTTACCCATGTTGCACCCTGCTCCTATTCAAAGTGTGTCCAAGCTTCCAATGCACATCCTGTATGGAAAGAAAAGAGCAATGTCACTTTGAGACAGATTCACAGGGTTTAGACCAACTTTCCATTTCCTCAGTTAATTACCAACATAATCTCTAGATAATCTCTTCTCAAGTCTATGAAGATTGGCTGCCTTTGAATTCAGAGGACACTTAGTCTTTTTGGATTGTAGCCATAGATTAAACTTCTTCAAAGTGGAGATAGCTGTACTTTCCTGCTGTTGATTGAAACACGCTGCTGAACACTTCTGAAGTTGGATAACCCCTCCAGGAATGCAAACAATGGCTGGCCTCCCTGTGTCCTCCCAGCTCAGAGGTGCCAAATCCCATTATTACTCATTTCTGTGCAGGCAGTCAATCATAGACTTGTTCGATAGAGAAGAGGATTTTCCAGTTTTGCTAAGAATGCTTTATCAGTAGACAATCACATGTTCTGAAAGAGCTATTATTTCCAACAAATTTGCAAAATTTTGTCCATAATTGTGTTGTTACGTATTGGTTTTGCATAACATGAAGAGGGGAATTTTCTACCTATGTTTTCTTAACCATTCTCATGACTGAGTTGATATATCTTTTGTGTAAAGGGAATCTCCCATCCCATCTGCAAGAGACATACCACCATCATTTGCACACCTCTGCTGTCTTCAGTCCCAGGAATTTTGGCATCTTCTGCAGATAGCATCGGCCTACAGAAATGCTCACAAAGTTTGTCTGATGTCACCTCTGGGAGCTTTGCAGAAGATCGGAGAACTATCAGAGGGAAGTTAAACATCTTCCTGAGGGAGGAGGCAAATTTATTTAAATGAACAAATTTAACCTATCCCAAATGCTTCCCTTCTGTATCACCCACACCACCTCTCCAAATCCATGCAGGGATAGATTATCTAAGGAGACGTTTGCCCACTGCATGTGTGTGGCTGGAAGTGCAGACTCTCAGAAACCAGCCTGGTGTCTTGTCAACCCCTAAAATGTTCAAGATGTGCTAGGCTGTCCCTCAGTAGCCTCTAAGATCATTCCTGAGCCTGCCCTTCTGGCTACACACTTCTAATCGTAATGGAGTCCCTTCAAATTACTGTTATCTGGTAGCATAAATTCATTTTGTGTCACTGTCAGAGAATAAAAATCCTAATTTTAAAAAAACATTTAGTAATTGATGAGACAGCACGAGAATCAAGTACTTAATATATGCTTTCCTGTAAGGCATCATTTTAAATTAAATTTTGCTTTTGAATAGGCCTTACACCTCCAAACCACTTCACATCAGAAAAATGCAGATACCTGTGCAGTCATGTTGCTGTCTCTGGTTTAAGATCAGGTCTCTAGCAGCAAGCCTGTCATCTAATTTGCTGATTTTATTTACAAGCTAAACCCTACCCATATCTGAATGTAACTCGGTATATGTCTGTGTGATTTCAACACAAGATATGACCCGTCGCTCAGATATCCATACAGTAATTTCCCAAGAGCTCAGAGGAAATTGTTCCATCTCCCAGTGGACATCCAGCACCATTTTCTATTGTACTTGAAATTTCTTCTTTCTTGCATTGCATTTCTCCCCTGCCCCAGACACACACTCACTGCAGTTTCTGCTAACAAGTTTCTGATCAGGTTTTCTTTGTATTCTCAGCTTCTGAAAACTCACCATTGAGGTAAATTTCCCTGTCTTCTTCATGTGATCTTTTTTTTTTCCCATCTTGTGACATTAAAATGTGGAATTTCTGCTTGTGAAGAATAAGACATCTCTTTCCTTCACCAGCTGTATGTGTTTTTACAAATGTCAGGCTTAGTTTTGAATGAATGAATGCCTGAAAATATAACTGCATGCTTAAATATGGTTCCATAAAGGCATCTGAAAAGGCAAAGCTGAAGCTGACACTCTCTGAGTGGAGGGAATGGTGCAAGGTTCACTTCTGCCCCCTCTATGCCTGATACTTTGAATGTTATCTGCAAAATACAACAGCTGAAGAGTCTGCTAATCAAATCCTGCTCTCTATCAAAGTACTAAAGATGTTACTATGGCTAAAATGTTTATGGCTGTGTGAAATGCAGAGAAGTGGGTGAGAAACATCTTTTAGAGAATGGCAGTGATTTTGATTTAAGTCATAGGAAACCTGGACTTGGCTTCCTACCGTAAAATAAATAGAAAATGGACTTAAATGCAATCTCTGAAGCCACTGACCTAACAGCCAGCAATATGTGTGTTATGAAATGCTGGAAAGGTGGACTCCACATGCTGCCATAGAATGAAGCCATCATCCCTCAGCCAGGTCCAGCCAGCACAGCCCTGCCTGGGCACCTCAGCTTGCTCTTGTGATGCAGCTCTGCTTTGAGCTTGGCCAGTGCCTTGTCCAGCCCTGCAGCAGAGACTGCTCCAGCATAATCTTCCTGTCCAAAATTCTTAGAAAAACTGTAAGCAGTTAGGTTGCCTTTTGCTCGTGTCCTCTCTTCACCACCACTGCCAGGCACCATCAATTATCTGCAGGTTCAGAGAGGCTATATGAAACACTAAGCACAGCATCCAGAAATCCTGTGAGCTGGACTTATTCTATTAAGGACTGTTCTTTCTGAGTCCAGAAAGAATAAAAGCTGTAGCAAAGAAAGGGCTTCCAACTCATCTCAGACCGATGAGCTCTGCTGGCACTGGTGCAGCCAAGTAAAATGCCACCAGATAAACCCCTAATCCAGAGTAAGGTGTAAAGCCAGATATTTAAGACAGGGCTGTCAGCAGCCCTTTTGCTTTCTGGAATGAGGATTGTGAGTAATCTTGAGGTTACCATCTCATGAGGGTGTCATGATTTGGTAAGATGTTGGAAAGCAGTGAGCATGTATAAAAGTATAAAAAAAGAAATTATTATTTCTTATGTTGAGCTTGTTGAATGTAAAACCTCCCTGCTCCTATCTGGTTTGCTACCCACATCACAGTTTAAAACAGAGTGTATGTTTTACATCTACATAAACATGCGTGTGTGTTTGTACACTGAATACTTCAAAACATATGAATTCCCTCCATTTGGTGGTTAATAAATTCTCCAGGGAGAAAGGACCCTCCTGAATTTCCAGTTCAAATGGGATTGGTTCCTGGAATGTTATGTGGTGAGCCAGATCCCAGCTGGTGTAAACTGGTATAATCTCAATGAAATCAAGAAAGCAGCTCAGATCAAAACCAAATGAGAATTCAGCCTGTTTAATCAGCAAGTTTCAGAAATAAACTGTTTATCCATCTTACCAATAGAATATTTATTGTGGCAGAATATTTTCAGGCAGCAAAAATAAACAGCTTCTAAACATCCTAAAAATACAGAGAAAACAAGCACTGCTAAAAGGTGTTATTTTTACTGAATGTGGTTTATTACTTGCATAATTGGCATAAAACAGAAAGAATTTTCATGATAATGGTATTGTTCATACTTCTGTAATTAAGATTGTATTGGTATTTCAAGGGCATAATGCCCAGTTAGAAAAATGCCTGCAATTACAGCATTAATTCCTGGGGAAGTAGATCTTTAGCCAGTTTTTATAAGAAAAACACTGTTTTGGTCAGTGACCAGGTATAGTCGTCCAAAGAAAATGGATCTGGGTTCCAGCGAGGCATCCGGAGCTCTGCATTCCTTAGGTAATTAAAGCCTAATGTGGAAGTGATGCCTTGATGGACTTAACAAGCAGAAATGCAAATATTAGACCTGACTTAGTATGTTCCACTTTTACAATGTATTAATTGCTGTAAATATGCAAAGGTATGCAATTAAAAGAGCAAATGAGTATTTCTAATTAGGATGGCATGGTAGCACATTTCATCGAAGTAGGACACAGTGTGCTACTTAGCTGTGTATATGTTTTTGCCAATTAGTCAAGAAGGAACTCTTGTATGAACAATTGAGCCTTAAATAATTGGAAAACGAGCACTGAAGTAGCAAAGTCCATAACCAACATTTATATTACCCCATAACACAACAGGCTACTTTTGGCCTTCTCTGCATCTAGGGAAAGGGGTAATTCATTGACAAAACTTGTGCCTGCACGTGGGAACGTGGCTTCTCCTCACTGCAGTGTGCTGCTGGGGCTGCTGGGCAGAGACACGGGGAGAGGCCTACTTAGAGTCCTGCTTGTAGGACAGAGCAATGCACGTGGGACTGGGAAACCAGGTCCCAGAGCAGCCCAAGGGCAGAGCTGCTTCCTAGCCCTTTGTATTCGTTCATTTGGATGTGTCCTTCAGCGTGCTGAACACCATGGCAAGTGTCACAGTGTGACATCAAAGACTCTGAGCATGGCTTTCCTGACAGCCCCAGCAGTGTGTTACCACTAACTTATTCTCACAGGCAGAATCCCACACAAACATGTTACCAGCACTTTCCTAGAAAGCACTGAGAAACAGCTCTAAGCTGGAAAAATATCTCCTGGCTAAAATAATTTTGCTCTGTTCTCCTCCACAGAGCTGCATCTTTGTGGATGCACGTGTGGGAGAAGGGCAGTTCCACAGGGCAGCCAGGTGTGGGATGTGCCAGGGCTGCACGGCTGCTTGGACCATGGCCAGTGACCTTCTGGGAGGCTGGGGGAGCTGAGCATCGTGCCAGGGGCACAGCCCTCAGATACAGATACCCCAGTTTGTATGTTGAACCTCACGTGGTGGGGGAACAACCAGTTTTCTGAGGAGTCAGGAACATCCCAGCGAATACTGCACGTTTTGGACAAGGGGGCACTCAGAGCAGGTGGGGCTTCTCTTTGTGGATGCTATGTGGCAAGCACACTCCCATGGGAATATTTATGTTTGGTGATTTAGGAAAAGAACTATTTGGAAATTTTAAGACTAGATCCTTTTTTTCTTAGGTGAGGAGAATAAGATTAGCAGGGGAATAACTTCTGTTCTTGACTACCACTATTGGGGGAATTCATGTAGAAAAGGTTGCTACCAGTACAAATTGGACCCACAAATACATCAGTCAAGATGTCGGTTCAGACCAGTGTGGGGCTTGGAGGAGGAAGAGCTTAGTCTGCCTGTTATGGGGATCTAAAAATCAGAAGCTGCATTGAAAATCCCTTCAAGGGGCAATGAAGCATGAGAAGGATGAGCAAAGCAATGGTGGAGCACACAGCAAAGACCCAAACCCAAGTGCTCACGGGAGCTCTTTGGAACACAAATGTTTCTCTAGGCTTTGTAATGCTTTGCTGAGTTTGGGGCTGCTCTTCCCTTGCTTTTGGGTGATGTTTCCTTGTGTTTGTGAGGATTTAGAATCCATGTTGTGAATTCCGTATGTTTAGGGAGTTCATTTGGGGAAAGGAAAAGCCATTTCTCCTTTGGATAATAATACAAATGCATTTAGCTACAGGCTGTCCTTAAAGAATTGACTGGAAGCCTCTGTGGCAGATGAAATAGAACATTCTGGGGTTGCAGAATAAAATAATATAATTCATGCTGTACCGGGCAGCCTTGTGCCCCGAGTCCTGACCCCTCACCAGATATTCTTCCCATAACCTCCTGAAATATTCCCAGAGCCTCTTCCGTGGTGAAAGGTAGCTTGCTTAGTGCTTCTCCTATGCTCAGAAGGCACTGGCCCACAGCTATAAATAATTACTGACTACTCACACTGCCTAGCACCAAGTTCAGATTTGAACTTTCATTCAGGTACCTCTGTGCCTGTTCGTGCTTGCTGTACACAGTAAAAGCTGTACTTTCTACATCTACCCCATCCACTCCAAGACAAAGTGAGTCTGTCATCTGCTTGAGATGCTCAGACAGGGAATTAAGTTGGGGGCTTTCTTGGTGTGGTGGTTTGTTTTCTTTTCTTTCTTCTTCTTCTTTTCCTGAGGAAAGTTTCTACAACGTTGTTATTTCAAAAAAAAAAGGTGTTAGTCACCTAACTCCAGGTCACCAGCATGTGTTTGTCTCTTCACTCAGTTGTGAACCACCCCCAAAAGACTGAGGTCTGCCCTGCAGCTGCCTTTCACAGCTTTCCTTGGCAACTAGGGACTTCCCCCAGGTGAGGCAGGGGTGGGGTTGAGCAGATGAAGTTGGGGAACATGTATAGATCTCTCCATCCTGGAAGCCTCCAAGCTGTGGCAGCTGCCCCAAGGTGAGACATTGCCCTTCGTCCCATCTTTTCAAGAAGTCAAGCCTGTGGTGGCCCTGCCATGAAGGCTGGGCTCTGCTGGGCTTAGCTGGAAGAAAGGTCCCTCCAGGCTGGTCTCCATCGAGGGTGCAGTAACTGGTGGCACTTGTGTAAAAGCCTTTACACACACCCATAAGACTGCACCTGTTTCCTTCTAAAAGACCATAGATGGTCTTTTATATATGGTAATGGGAACAAATGCCTCTTGAGTCATCACTCAGTCTGGTGTGTCGAGAGCTGCATTCATAGATGATGCTTCAGTGGAGCAAACCATCTTCTCCAGCTTTCAGCAAACCTCAAAGAATTTTGCATTTGGTTACTTACATGCTGTTATTTTGACAGACCTCCTACCCAAAATGCTTTGCATCACTCAAGCTTGCCAGATATTGAACTTCATCTTTTACGTGAGGGCAACTTTCCTGATGTATTGAAGGTGTTTAGTACTTTCATTTGACCTTAGCTTTAACTCCCTCATATTTGTCACCAGAAAGAAAGGTGATTAGGAAGATATATGGCACTCTATACTGACTGCAGACAGTGGATATGCAGCACTGTCAAGAGTGGGCAATTGCTGATAGAAGTTTCAAGTTTAGTACAGTTTGGATCTCAGGCTCACATCTCTGTCAGCTCTACTTCAATATCTCCTAGCACAGTTTCAATATTTACTTCATGCAGAATAGAGAACATCTGGGATTTATGTGGCTGCTCACAGGAGTAAAGAGAAAAAAAAAAAGTGATTCTGGGGCTTTGCCTACAAAAGCTTCAACTTTCTGAGCAAAGCTAAATGGTATTTGGCAGTGCTATAGTAGAAAATTAGAATGAAAATGGTATAAAGGCTCCTGTTAGTACCAAAAGAACTTGTATTTCTGCAGAATTTGGCATAACACCATCATGCATTCCCAGAACTCTCCCCGTGTATTCAAAAATAATGAAGAGAAAACAAATTGGGTTTGTGGAGTGCATGATATGTGCCAGCAGGCTTGTTTGTGTGTGTCTGAGATAAACGGGTGTGTGCCTCTGTGTGTGGGGGGGAATTGTTATCTGCTAAGTGGTGTGTGATCCCCTCCCCCCACAACTCCAAACCTCCACTGTATGCTGGGAATAACAAAGAAATACTGGGTACTACCATTTGTATGTCCAAGTAAAGAAGCTAACAGCAGCTAAGAATTAAGTGGTCTTCTCTTCCTGCTACTTTTGAGGCACTTGGGAATATTTTTAATCCCTTTTGCTTTTAATTGCCGTTGTCCCTGCCTCATCCTTTCCCTTGTTGCCACTTAGTCCTTGCTGAGCTGAAGAAATGGCTTTTGCACAATGTTCTGTAACTATTGAGATCTTTGATTATAAAAGGTACATGCTGTTTCCTCTGCCTTCTGCAACTGTAATTTGCACAGAGAAGTAATGGTGAAGGTTACGCTGAGGGGGTGGCCGGAGCCTTAGGAATCCCACTGGCATGAAAGAGCTGCTCTGCCTTGCACTGGGTGAGGATCTATGTCTCTTCTGTCCCCTCAAAGGTGGTTATTTTTGTCAACAAAATAGGGCTTCCCTACAGCGTCAGGGCTTTGTTATCCCAGAGGAAGTCAGCTGAATTTCAGGACGGCACAGCATCTTCCCAGATGTGTGATGCTGTGATAATATTCACTCCACTGGCAGCCTGCATTAGAGCTGGAGCTTTGCACTCAGTATATTAAGACTCTAATGTGCTGCAGTAATTGCATGATTCCACTCTTGCACTGCTCTCCTTGATTCTGTAAATCCTGATTCCTTACCTAGCTCAGAAAAAATTCTTAGCATTGGGCTATGCCTGAGCCAGCTGATCTAAGAGGTAAAGTTGCTCAGCTCAAGAGTTCTTGGAGGAAGTCACAGCACCTTGCTGCATCACTCAGGCTTGCTGTAATATGAATTTCCAAATTCTAACTACCCCATCTCCCATATAGTTCATGAGTCAAACTTCAAGGTATCGTGACTGAGGTTTTCTCTATTTGTTTTCCTTTTCAATCCTATACATTTTTCTAAGTTTGGCTTGTATACCAACCATTTTTAGAACTACATAGTAGTCTTTCCATCTTGAATCTCTGGTGTGTGTCAAGGTCAGGGGCACTCAGGTGTGCAGTGAGTCAAAACAACCCATTCCGTGCTGACAACCTGTTGTATGCACTGTGCAAGTCCTGGACTGCATGAAAGACTTGAATTTACTTTGCATGGCTGGAAAGTCAGTCGTGTGTGAACGTGCTAGATCTACTGCACGTGCACAGAGCATCTCTGTTGTACGTCCACGTTAGTAGTGGTGTTTCCCAGGGACATCTCTGCAGATGCAAGCCATGCATGGAGTGCTGATTGCAGAGGGGAAAGCTTGCTTGGAGCACATGGCTTGTGGCTCCACGGTGGGGAGAACCCTATGCTGGCCTCTTTTACAGAATGGTCTTTCCTGAAGGAGGATCAGCCACGTCTGAAAATGGACTGGTCACCAGGAGGTGATAAAATGCCCATTGTGTAGTCACGAAGGAAAATGACATCCTTGGTTTTTTTGTTTGTTTTTTTTTGTTGACACATTTCTCCATAGGCATGGTGGTAAAATGTACCTACATGAATCTTTGTAGAGACTACTGTGCTTGGATTTCAACATCAGTTTTTCCTTTAGATAGTTACAGGTTGTCACTGTGCCTAGCCTAGGTATATTATTTCCATATCATTTTTGCCTGGATGTGGTGGTATTTAATCATACGCAAATAAAGCCAATAAAGCACATATCTGGTGCATATTTATTACTAGTGTAACATTTACAGCACTTTATTGTTAACATAAAATAATGGTAAACATATAAAAAGCAAACGTTTCAGCATAAATCACTCTAAATGTTCAGCCAGCGTGACCATCTCATATAATGTTTCCATTTATCAATCAGGATGTCAGCATGCCTTGATGCATCAGATGGAAATTATCATCTGAGGTATCTTTAACTCCTCAAAATGTCATCCACTGAGCTGAGCTCCTTCAAGTTCACCTTTTAACTTTTTTTCCCCTGAGATGTTCACTGTCCATCAAATATGTGAAGGAGGTCAGAGGTTAATGAATCTTAATTGGACTTCATTATGTGGTAGTATAGCACCTCGAGTGCCTAATTACGCCTTGCTACTGAAGAACAATGTCATAATGTAAGGATGTAATGAACTGGAAGCTGTGCATTATGATGCACTGTAACTCTTCATGACTTGTTATGTTTCTCTGCATTGTCTCCAGTGATCTATAAAGCTTGGTGCATACTAACACAGTCAAATTTCAGTTTGGAAGAGGTATTTTAAGCACATTTTTAGATATGAAGACTTCTGATGGATTGAGTTATGCTGTAAAGCAAGCCCAGTGCTACATTACTTCTGTCGTTACTATGATCTGTTGTTCTTTGCCTGGGATGGTAGAAGAGAAATTGTATTCCTTCACTGCAGGTAGGGCAAGGCAAACTGGAAAAAAAAATCCTTCACTCCCAAATTTTATGGTGTTAATTTGCCGTGTATTAATTTTCATGTATCATTTGAGAGCAAACAAAGAATTAAAGTAGTTCATTCAGTAATAAAACTGTTTTACAAAGAGTTGTAATTAGGCTATATTATTTTCAGTTTCCCTTTGGAGGATTGGAGGCCATGAGCAGAAAATTACTGTACTGCTCTTTCATATGTCAAAAAGTCTGCTTATACACAAGGATTTAGCAAAAAAAGCATGTGAGATACTAGTGAAGTTAGCAGGGCATTGCAGGATCAAAAGAGACTGAAACAGTCACATATTTTTGATATACCATAACTACCAGTGTTTATATTTTTGTTTCCCAAAGTTTCGTGTGTTGCAGCAGGTGCTTCTCACCAGTTCTTAAATAGTTGTCATTTCTATAATCACTTTATCCTCTCATTTAAAACAGGAGCAAAATATTTTTTCTTAGTTAAAAAAAAAACAAACTGTGTGGATTTAGGTTACCTAAAACATTTTGCCTGAATAAAAATTCTGTTCTGTATTTGTAAGGATTTTAAGCTTCTTAAATCTTTTTATAGAAATTATTCTGGCATTTTTCAGAATGACTAAACCAGATTTTAATTTGAAACAACAACAGCAAAATTTTCATTTTGAAAGTATTCAGTGCTCACTTCTACTTTTAAACACCTTTTGCCCAAAAGTCTTTATGGACTTCACCCCAGAAATGCAATTTCCTGCATGTAAACGATTCACTTTTCAGTTTTGCACTTCTTAGGTCATTCATTTTTCATGATCTTTTTCATTCCAGCTTCAGAGGTAGGTTTTTTTCAGAGGCAAGCCCAACCATCTTCACTCCTAACACTACATGTTTGGGCTAAATCTTGCTTAGCTGTATGTGTTGTCATCAGTGAAACCAAAACAAATTCAACCCAAAGGATGGCAAACAGTAGGGCCACCCTAAACATCACTGCAGGGAGAGAGAGAACTGTAGTTTGGCTTCAAGAAATGTGCTGATTTTTTCCTGGCATTGCACATGGCAGCTAATTGAAAATTGTGTCATAAATAAATGACTTTCGGTCAGCAAAGGAGCACCTTAATTTCCAAGCTGAAACTGGTGATTTTCTTGTGGACTTTCAGTTGTTAGGAAAGGAAACCTGGTTACATGCTGCTGTCTGTGCTGTCAGGTATCCTGCTTTGAATCCAATAACTGAGTTCAACAGCCTCAAAAGGGTATTAAACATCAATATCCTTCCCTCAGCGAGGCGTAATCAGTTCCATCTCTCTAGCTTTTGGGATAAAATGAGGCTGCATTTTATATTCTCTCTTTCCATCTGCCTTTGTTTCCATCTCTCTGGTTTGATGTATTTACACAGGACACACGTAAGCTGAATGTAACACTACAAATTATTTCAAGAAACAGACCTGTAGGATGTTATCTGCCTTAGATACAGCTCCAGTGGTTTCACTCCGTAACAGAGTCACGCATCTATTTAATTCCTTATTTTCAGTTTATAAGAACAGTTCCTGGGGCTAAATGACCACTGGGGAGACTCTTTGGACACAGCAATCACCAAGTAGTCTTCACCTCTCTGGAAGTGCCCATACCTCCTGGGAGCCTGGGCTGCAGTGAGGGCAGACCTTGCTGGTATTCACCGTACTCCATGCAGTCAGATGCGTAGGGATGGTGGGAACAGAGATTTCTGCTGTCACCACTTGTAAACTGTGTCTACTTTTCTTCTTCCCAGGGTCTGTTTTGAATTGAATCCAGCAGTGAGCATTGTCGGGTAGCAAACCTTCCTTTGACTATGTTCTTACAGCCCATAGCACAGTGGGACCCTGGTTCTGGTTAGGCTGTCACAGCAGTCTTGTAATGACGTGTCTATTTTTCATTGCATCAGCTGATAACTTGATTCAGATAAATTATTACATGAAAAAAACAAAACCAAAAAATAAACCCCAGGCGTATGAGGTGTATAAAAGCAAATCTCAGCCCCTATTAATTTTTAGGCTGTTAAAAAACATTTCCTAGAGCATAAAACATTACTATTGTCCCTAAAATGTGAAATAGAATACAAATAACCAGGGGCAGCGAGGGATATATTTGTGTTATGTTCAGGTAGGTTTCATCTGGTGAAGTTCTATCATATCCTGATAGATTTATGACAGTTCAATCAGAAGTACAACACTCGTGCGTGTGCTCTGTGCCCACAGGGACAATACAGATTTCAGGAAACACAGTGAGAATTCCAACAACAAAATCACAATTCAGGACAACAGTATCCGCTCTGGATATCAGTGGCAACACCTAATTATAAAGAAGAAAATGTCAGTGCTTCCTCTTTATTACTAGTATTGTGGCTGCATTAAATCTGACTTTATTTGACAGGGACTACTCAAAATTATCTCCTACAGAAATGTGCTATCAGACAGCAAGAGTATATCTTTGTCAAAACAGCAAGTAGCTGCTGTTGAGCAATTTTGCAAATATAGTACCTTCAGGCACATATACTGTATTTCATTCTGCATTTACTGATATGACAATTAGCCTTCAGTGTCGAGATAAAAAAGATTATGGATGCAAATGTGGCTATTTCTTTTCTTTCAGTTGATTGTATCTGATCACAGCCAGATACTGCTTCTCAGAGTGATGAGTTTAAATATGTTTTACTCTTTTCTTTAGGAAAAAAATGGCAATTGACAGCAGAGTACTTAACTGCTGAGGCTCATATGCTCACTTTATGTATATATGAAATGTAATTCAAGTGGCTGCAAACATTGACTAATCCAAGAATTCAAGCTTATTTGAGTTTTCTGTAGAGAAGCTTAGATTAGATCAAGTTGATGAGTTCTTTTGAGTTTATTACAATGTTATAAAAGCCTAACTGAATTCACACCAAATGCAGGCTGGGCTCCTGCATCTTCTCTTCACAGACAGCAAACCTCCTTGTTGATTGTTGGAGGAGTTTTGGCAGATTGTCTCAGCAGCAGAATAACATGAAAAAGTCTTACTATGGAGTCAGTCCTTATTTTTGTATTTTATTATAGTAATTTTTATTGTAATTTAATTGTATTGATTTTATTGTTGTCATTTTCTAAATATGAGCTATTCTTCAGTTTTACAGCCTGGAGGTGGTTTGGAAATTTGTCTGGGAAATTCAGTGACAAATTTGTCATAAAGATATTCTGGAAAACTAGCTGGAATTATAAACCATATAGTTAAATTTAATCACTTCAGATTCATCTAGCATGGGTTCTGTGGAGGAGCTTTGCCAAAGGACCAGTGCAGGCTGAGCTTGACCTGATGCTTTGTTTAAAAACCCAGTGGGCTCATTCCCAAGTGTGCCAGGGAAGGGCAGAGCTCTAGCTCTCTCTGCCCTCTTGTTCATGGTAAGAGAGACAGAAGAAATTGTTGTGGAAAATGGACAGTCTTCAGCACAGTCTTTGTAATCAGAGACCTTTTCCTTTGTATCTACACCAAAAACCTAGCTGTGTTATTTTTTTTGCAGCTTATTACCTCAAAAGAAAAAAAAAATATAAGGCATAACAATGGAAAGAGCACAAATGAGAAAGAGATGGAGTTGGGAGCTAAATGAAAAGAATGTTGCTGAGATTTTGCTAATGGAAAATATGGCTGGATGCAGTTAAAAATCCAGCAGATCAGTTCAGTAAGATGAAATTTGTTGCAGGATGCTAGGCAGTAATCAGAAAAATGTGCTCCAACCACAACAAAAACTGAAAAGGCAACACCAAGACGGCCCCAGCAGGTGCACTTTGTACTGCTGGCACTCAGGAGACCTGCCAGAGAACATTACAGACATGTGGCAGCAGAGCATTTGAGTGTAAAAGGAGCAGAAAGTTGCCTGGGTATTCACATCCGATTTAAAATAAAAAGCACTGTTTGGATACCTAGAAAATAGGCATCTTCCAAAACTTTCCTATGGAGATTGTGGTGCTTGTGCTGTTCTAATCAAGATGACATTCATGGAAGAAAACAGTAAACAGCAGGCTTGAACAAATGCTTTCCCAGCTCCCAGGGAGGGATTGTTTTTAATCATAAGACATAAGGCGTCCATTGGGGTAAACCCCTGATCTGTATCTTGCTGTCCTGTGAGTTGTTTCAGCAGAGCTATTAAGGACAAGCATGTGCTTAAGCTCTTGCATGGGTTGAACAATAAGGAGGGTACATTATTTTTACAAAGGTACCTGACAAAAGACATACTAATTTGCAACTTAACTCTCATTTCATAGTTCTGTTCTTCAAGAAAACATTAATTCATTGAGAATAAGAACAGAGTCATAGACCCAAATTGCACCGAAAGGGAGGAAGACTGTTTTCCCTGCAGAGATCTCAACAATGTGCAATGACCTCCAACAACTTTAATTAAAGAGAAAATGCAGAAGAAAACAGTACAAAGGTATAGCTAGGGCTAATAATTCAGTTCAGCATCAAAAGTCAGTAAATCAGTGTGCTTCATGAAAAGCAACTGTCAGTCCTTGGCCAACAACTACAAAACATGCTGTGATGCACTGAAGAAAAAAAATAAAAAAGAAACTTTTCCT
>NW_008594035.1:0-20508 GCF_000691845.1 Merops nubicus | reverse complement strand
CGGCCGAAACCCGCCTCCTGCCCGTGCGGAAAACAACCCCAAGTGGGGGCAAGCCTGCGGGCGAGGTTGGTCAAATAGATAGGGAGGCGTTAGCGGTCTGGACAGTTAGTAGCCCGGCAGGATCTAAAGGAAATAATCGGTTGGTTGTGTTGAGAGAGTCTGTTGTCCCCAAAACGCAACATCTTAGTATGGTCTCTTTTATTTCGTAAAGAGTAGTTATCAATAGTTGTTGGACTGCCCTGGTATAGTGGAGTTAATTGCTTTAAAAAAGTGATGACTAAGAGAAAGTGGACACGGAGACTCAAAACAATATACAGACCGTACAGGCAGGGAAATAAGAACTCTCTACTTTTTTTTTCTCCCCTCCTTGAAATGTGAAGAACAAAAAAAGGTATTTCAGATTGAAAGGCAGGAATTTTAAGCACACAGAAACAATGTTTGGATTTTTTTTTTTTTTGGGTGCACAGCAGATATTTGTCCTGTAACAATCATTCCCATACAAAGCAAATAGGCTGAAAGTCTGCTAGGGTTTCCCCACACCTTCCCCCCAAAAAGAGCATTCTACATTTTGTGGGCAAAGGCAGAGGTCCCGAATTTGGGCATTGCAGCCTTTTGGGGAAGGTTGGGAAGACATTGCATTCTGCTGTGTTTAGGAAGCTGGGGGCACATGTCTGTGCCTGGTAGGAAGCTCTGAAATAAGCTGTTAAAACCTTTCTTGAACTTTCCTTCGAAGCCTTGGTTAGATGGAATCTGAAATGTGAGACCTCTCAGTTGATTAATTTTGTTAATTCTTTCTTTCTTTCCCTCCCTGTGGTAGTTTTAAGTCCTGGCTGGCTGTGTGTTTATGTTCTCCTAACCAAGTGGACTTATGTCCACTGTGTTTGCAGGTGTTTATCTTGACTAAAAGTGTGTGTGCTCACCCTAAGATTGAATTTAATTATTGGGGTTTATGAAGTTTAAATATTTTATTTATCTTCAGGATCAGGAGTTCAGCTGTTGAGGCTGATAAAACTAGTGCTGCTTGCTTCCTATCCTGTAGCTATTGGCTCCTCCCACTTAGAGTCTTAGAAAATAGAGATGTGTTTGTACTGGGAGAGAGGGAGCCTGTTCCCAGGATCACTGCATCGTCATTTCCTGAAATAATTTGTCCAAGGATTTTTTATTTGTCACATAACCCTGATGTCAATATTGGTGCACCTCTGCTCTTTGTCTCTGGCTTATTACTTTAGACCCTGTTCATTCCAATCCTGAACTCTGCTCTTTTTTTTTTGCCTAAATACTTATTGCTTTTGTTCAATCCAAGTCTGCTTTGGCCTAAAAATATGCTAATGTTTGTCTGATTTTTTTAAAAAAAATTATTTATTTAAATGAGGTATTTGCATAGGGACTGTGTGTTTGTAATTACTGTGCTATCTCACTTCTCCACTTGAAGACTGGTCTTCTGAAATTCTTCTCCTTGCCATGACTTCTTCCCTTCTTGGCTTTTTGCAATCTTATTTTTGCCCTCTGTGCTACTGAAATCATCTATCTTAAATTTGTCTCTGCCCAAATTCCTGAGCTACTTTTCCCATCTTCAGCTTTTCTTGCTTGGCTTTTCAGTCCCTCTCAGTCTGGCAGAGCAAACCATGCTTTTTAGTTCTTCTATTGACTTTTCCCTCCATGGGCACTTCTACTTAAAAAATTACTTAATGGTTCCACTTTCTCTCTTCATTTCTTGTTTCCTTTGAAGTTTAAGGTTATAGCTTTGGGTTACACTTGTCCTCCAGCGTGGCCAGCTTTCAGATAACTGTAGGCACTGCTTGTTTGAAGTATTTTGTCTATTCCCTGTGTTATCTGTGTGTCTGGGGCTGCTGCTGGTGGTGTGGCAGTGGGGAGAGGCCCCAGTGAATGCAGGCTCTCTGTGAAGCCATGCAGGCAGTTTTTGCCCTGCAGTGAGTGTCTCTCCTGCCCCTGCAGGCAGAGTGGTCCTGCCCCACACGGACCTGGCCATGGGCTGGTGACCAGCAGTCATAAATCTCCAGCTCAGGCTGGTAAAGGCAAATCCACCTTCTTTTTCTTGTTTGCTTTCTGTGGCCTTTCCTCCCACTCGTGCCCTGGGTGAATATTGGTGCCTCTTTCTCTCTTTGGCCCTCTGACCTTGCTATATTTTTTAAATACTCTTTTTTTCTTGGACACATTAGTGCTAAGAGCTGTTTTGCCTTTTGCATGTTTAAGGTGATTTAAAGCCTAGCCAGCTATGAAAACCTTTTTCCTTTGGAAAACACAATAGTTAAAGTTTAAGAACTGAGGTAAAGATTACTTTGTGAGATGTCATGATCACAAGAGTAAGTGCTGTGACCACCCAAAACTTTAGTGTGGGTTCTTTAAATGTTTAAAAATTGTTCAGATACTTCTTCTTGCTCTCATATTTATCTGTGTAGACCATGAGATCCAAATATCTGGGTATGGGTTCATGTACAAGGAACTTTGAGTGCCTGGTACTTTCCTTGTACAGATCTGAGTAGAATGAAGTCTTGACTGTAAATACTTAAAAAAATCCCACTTTGTTGGAGAAATGTTGAAGCAATTATCAGTAATGCAGGAAGCCCCTACACTTGGTTGAAGTCTCAAGTGTTGGACTTCCAGCACTTCTCTTGGGAAAGTACTCCCCAAATTAGTGCTCCTTTATGTCATCAGCCTTTCCTCAGCATTTAATCTCTCTGAATGCATTCTGTGATGCTTTGTTATGCTGCAGGTTTTAATTCCACCATCAAGATTGTCCCTTTAATAGTAGAGAATTGTTTCTGGAAGAAATTAGCAACAGCTATATAAATCAACCAATGTTTTTGTGCTCTTTTTTTTTTGTCTGATAGTCTTTTAAACCAGCACACACAGTAGGGGTGGCAGAAGCTTTTTGGACCCACCTAATTACAAAATTCTAATTAAAGCTCTGATTTTAGAAGCCAGTTGGCACACATGAACTCCTGTCCATAGAAAGTCCTCATGTGAATACAGCATGCCATTGGAAGTCAGGTGAATTTGTTCTAGGTGGATTTGAGGCCCCTGTCTTGCCCAGTTCACCCTAGAAAGGTTAAATTATGTTGTTGATACAGTGCTGTGTGTTTCTAGGATTTAAGTGTGATCATGTGATAGTTTCCTAGATGGTGGTGTAGAAATGCATCATCCTTTTACAGGGATGTGTAAGACTATTTCCTGGAGCTTTTAAAACTTAAAAATAACTGCTCCCAAGTGTGCATTAGACAGAAGGTATGTGCCTGATGTGTTTTGAAGATGCAGAGTCTGAGTTTCAGTCTCAGGGATAAAGTGATTATTATTAAATTGCATGTTAATACAACATTTCATTAAAAAATAGCTCACTAGAATTTATGCAACAAACTTCTGTGCTTTAAAAGTCCTTACCATTGGGATAAAAATCTTAGAAGTGCCTTTGGTGAGTTACTGCAAGTCATTCAGAGGTTCAGTTGGGTTCTCAGCATTAACAGCCTGTTTTGACATTCAATTAAAATGCTTGTAAGAGACTGATTGGCTGTCAGATCAGCTTAGCTTTTCAGGCATGCAGAACTTCATCCTGCAACCTCTGAAAGGCATTTAAAAGGTGTGTGACAGGTTGTTATTGCTCATTTAGAATGTGAAAGTGCTGGAAAGGTGGCATGGGTTTAGGACAGAGCTTTATGTGTGGGCAGGACCCAGCTGTAGCTTGTGCTGTAGAAAAACAGAGTAAGAATATAGTTCCTGCCATCTAAGTAAGGGGATGTGAGACAACGTGTGGTTTAAAGGAGATTAAAGGCTGGGAAGGAACAAAGAAACAACATGACAGTACTGACCAGCACCTTGTACAGCTCCTGTCAAGTGGCTCCTGGCTCCAGAGTAGGTGATGTCTGTTTTTACACGGATGGTATTGAGACAGTCTGAGGCATGCAGCAGTCCTGGGATGTCCTTTAGAGAAGAGAAGATAGTTGGGTGGCACCCAAATAGATTGAAACTTTTAGGAAATTCAATTTCCAGCCATAGATATGGAAGAAGGCAGAAGAATCAAATTCCCACTGCTAATAAAACTTAATCACATGCATGATAGTGGGTTTTCTGTTTGGGATGTGAGCCATGGCTGAGCTAAGCCTGGACATCAGGGTTCTAAAGTGAGAAAGCATATTATGTTTTGTGATGGGTTTGCCCTGGAAATCTCATTCCTTGCCCTTAGGAGAGTGAAGGGTGAGTCCTGACCTGTGATGCCAGATCAGAGTTGTCCTTTATGTTTGGAAGGTGATCTGAATCACTGCACTTTTTCAGGGTATTTTTTCCTAGAGGTTTTCTTCTTTTCTTCATGTTTACATAGTAGTAGTTTTAAAAAAATGTTTTCTCCTTAAAAGTTACATCAGTGGTTGCCAAAATACTTATGAATTTCTGAAGTATGTGCAAAATAACCAGAATCTGTGAACCAACCATCCTGGATGAAACAGCCAAGCACAGACTATGGCACTAAGCACCTATCAGGTGCCTTCTGTTGCAGGTTTTCACTCTCTTCTTGTTTTGGAGATGGCCAGCGTGGGCAGTTGGCTATGGAACGTCCACTCAAACAGCTCTGAACAGAGGGATTTTTAGCCAAGAACACGTTGGATGATTTCTCTTCCTCTTAAAACCTCCTTACTTCAATTCAGTGTT
The DNA here is from genome assembly GCF_000691845.1 of Merops nubicus. Classification (NCBI taxonomy): domain Eukaryota; kingdom Metazoa; phylum Chordata; class Aves; order Coraciiformes; family Meropidae; genus Merops; species Merops nubicus. Next base: position 15,849 of record NW_008594035.1, on the reverse strand, counting down.
TCCCCTTCCTGTTTTGAAATCCTGTGTGTGGCTCCCAGGAGAACTGCTTTTTCAAGGTTATCTGCATTGTACTGCACGAGTTTTGATAACATGAAGTTCTGCTGGTTGAATTCAAAGGAGTTTCTAACCTAAAATTACACCTCTGTCTTAGAACAAACCTGAGGAGCAGCAGGAGGAGTCTGGTTTCCACTGCAACAGTGGGTTGATAGTGGGCTTCAAAAGAAGGTTGCAAAGTGAAGGAGGCAATGTTGTCTTCTGATGTGATTTGAGAGGAGAGTGCTTCTCCTTAAGGCAGTGGGAGATGATGGACTGGTTTTGATGGTGGCCTGAGGACATTGATTAAACTGATTGCATTTTGGAGTGTTTAAAGAAAAGTTAATGTGTTGCCAAGAGGCATCTTTATTGGGACAGCTTAGTTGTTCAGGTCTATGGACACAGTGCATTCAAACACAGATTTCTTTGGGTTTGTTTTCTTACTATGTTATGATTTACAGGTTAGGTTGACTAAATATGGAGTAAGCAGGTGCTGGATATTCTGGGGGAATCCTTTGTGAGGCCAGAAAAGATTCTTTGCCTCTAGTACCTGCCTTCAGAAATACTGCACAGCACAGCCTTTCTTGAGCACTGTGCTTTCCAGATAGTGAAGATTTCTGTGCTCTGAGAACTCGTGGAGGAGTTCTCTTTGAAGTCCTCCCATGTTGTGATTTGTTACTCCCTGTCTCCTGAACCAGGCTTGCTCCTTCTCTGGTGGCCTTGAAGAGCAGAGTTTACTTTGATTGCACCCTTCATCTTGGTGGTGTGAGCATTTGCTTGTGGGGAGTAGTTTCACTGCTGGTTTGTTTGCACAGAGAATGTAATCAACTCATTTTTCAAAGCAAGTTTTAACTCTTGGAGTGCTTGTGCTGCACAGAAACCTCTTAAATTAATCTTATACCCATAGGAGAAATGTTAACTTTGCCATTTGAAACCTCTTAAAATAAAGCAACCTTGACTTTTGGAAAACATCATTACATGAAAACTTCATATTGGATGGTGAATTTATCCATCTTTTAAAAGCCATTTCATTAAAAAGTTTGAACTTTGCCACCTAGTTTGTTAAAAAGACATTTAGAATTTTTCCAGTTGGTGATTTTGTAAACACAAAGACTCTCAAACAGAAATGTGACTTTGACATAGGACTTGGTGAAATAGGTTCCCTTGTTTATTAAGCAGGGGGTGGAGTCAGAGAACAGAGCAGTCCCTTCTACCCTTAAAATGCAATTTGTTGTCATATTTCTGTGTTTTGTTTTGTTTTTTCTTGAACTTTAGCTTAAGAGGTTGACTGTATTTCTCCAAATGTGCAGACAAATAGTCCAGCTGTATTCTTGTCATGGTTAATTTGGGTTCCCATTGTGTTCAGACAAAAATAGTGCAGTTTTTATTTTTCCAGAGTTATACAATCATTAATTCTTTAGTCATGATCATTCCTATATGGGGGTAATAATTTCTGTAGCAATTTTTTCATAGTTGTTTGTTGATGGAGGATGCTCAGAAGTATTCAACAGGCAGCAGAATATTTTTTTTCCTGATAAAATTCTGAAGTAAGTTTCTTTGTGCTTCTTGTTGTGTCCCCCATGTTTCTATTTCACCTGGTAGGGAATCTGTCAGTGCTTGTACTTGGACACATTCTAGTGGCACCATTGTTGTAGCTGTGGTGATCTGACAGGAAGAGGAAGAAATACTCTCATTTAGTTCACAGGTGAACTCCTACTGTTTCAGAGCTGAAAAAAAGGGTTGTGCTGAAAGTTGGGGCAATTTTTCCTGTTTCTCCTTTTTGGCTGAACAAAACTATTTCTGCCTAGGAAACCTTGTCTCACAAAAGCCAGGAAAGGAGAAGTGTCTTGCTGGTGCTGTCCTTGTGGACTCCTCTTACTTACACTGTGTTTTGTAGATGTAGGTTCCAAGTTTTGTGCAGTAATGCTGAGGAGGTGTCATGCCTCTCAGCCAAGAGTGTGGTTGCTCCAGATGCTGAGGGGTCTGGTGAGTCTGCCTCTTTGGTGGAGTGTTTGTGGGATGGATCAGTCAGACCATGGGTCAAACCCAGCATCCCGAGGGTACCCTTTGGCAGGGCTTTGTTAGGGCTTGAGATCTGTGGGAGGAGACCTTTCACTGCTCTCTTGTCATTGGCACTTGTCCCTTGTCCCCCTCTCTTGTCCCTTGCACAAACCTCTCTTGAAGTTTCTCTGGTTTGGAGTGTATTTAGTTATCTTCTTTTCTAGTAACTATCCAGATCTTTCATCCATATGAAACAGATCTTACATATTTGTTTTACTTTTCTGCAGATGGTTAACAGACCTTTTCACTACTTGTCATATGCCTGCCTGTCTTAGCATCAAGTAGTTTTGCAAATAGTGCTTTTAGGTTTTCTATCAAACTCTGAAAATGCTGCTGCTTTTATGATCATTTTTTTTTTTTTTAGCATATTTTGCTTTGAAAACTCGTTGAGCTGCTTATTCTTCATTCAGACCTAGCTGGTAATGGATGCAGTGTGGGATTGAAGAAGGGGGTGGTGGACTTCAGCTGAAGCAGCCTCTGAAGGGAGAGGTGCTTGAGCTGCAGGTGGGCCAGCTTCAGAAAGCCTAGCAAGGGGTACAGCAGTCTGAGAACTAGCCCCATCCTTCAGGGGTGCTTAACTCTGCAGCATGAATTGGTTACAGGTACTGCCTGGTGCTCATTATTTCAGTAGAAACACTCAGACCATGTTTAATCCAGAACTGCTGAAAATGCAGCAGTGCAGCTGTTAAATCCCCAGCTCCTGGCTGTTCCTTTGAGGGGCTGGCTGTACCCTCAAGTGTAAGACAGAGTTTAGTTTGTGTGTGTGACACAGTTAGGTTTGTGTGCTCCATCAGACTGATTATAAATCCCTGTTTTATTCACAGTAGCCTTTTGTAGTGTTGGTTTAAGAATGAAATCGTGGCCACTGCCATGTTTGATGTTCATGGATTAACTGGTGCTGGTGAGCTTCCTTCTTAGCCCCACTCTCACTGTCTTCTCCCCTCTCCTTGGCTGCCAGCCCTGTTGTGTTGTGTAGCAGATAGCCCAGGGAGTGAAGGGGGCAGAGTGCTGGGCTGTTGAGCTTTCCACTTGCTTCCTGTGCCTTACAAACCACGGGTGATTCCTGGAGAGGCTAATGCAAGCCAGGCCCAGGCTGTTTGGCAGAGGAATGTTGGAGATTAACCCCAGTGACACATTTATTTCTGCTTGTAATAAAGTCTGACATAATTATTTTTTTTTTAGTTTACTTCCTCCAATTAAGATTTAATAGTTACATCATTCTTAAGACTTGCAGTTGTTTGGAAAGGCAATATATTATCTTTCAGCAGGCTCCTCCAAGGGCACCAGATAAATTAGTTACTTGTGTTCAGCCCCTTTTCTAGGCCATTATATTTCTGCCTTTGCTGAAGAGAGATGGGAAGGGAAGGAGGTGACCTGCTTTGATTCAAGTCTGTGTTCTCATGGAATTTCACCCATTTGGAGGCATTTGCTGGATATAGACACCTGACCATTGCTTTGATTCCCAATTCTTCTCCCCATTTTGGTCTCTGAGATACAGTTTGCAGATGCTTCTCTCTTCCTGCAGCTGTGAAGTAATAATGCTCATTAAGGAACACAATAGGAAGTATTCCTTGTGGTTTAGGTGACCTCCCTCCTGGTAGCAGCCTTTCCAGGACAGCTGTGATATTTTGTAAATAACATATTAAAAGCATTTCCTCTGTATATGCTGCTTATTAATTGGAAGTGCTCAAATTAACGTACACGTTCAGAATCTATTCAGAGTAGTAAAAATGAAGCCCTGCACTGAGTAATCATGGAATGATCTTACATGGGTGAATGAATATGCAATAAAATGACAAATTAAATTTAACTTAGATAAATATTAAATTACAAATGTGGAAAAATAATAACCTCTCAGAGCCCAGCATTGTGTGTGTTGCAGATCTATATAAATCTTTACACTTATAGAAAGGGGGTAGCACTGATGGCTACCAGCCAAAAGTGAGATCTTGGCCTTGCAGTAAAAAATGCCATGAGGAAATCAGCAGTACTGAGCATCAATCTAATAAGCAAAACAAATGCTAAAAGTCAGGACTGGACTAGAGAATAAAGTGGAGAACTTGACTGTGGCACAGTGTAAAGCTGTGGTTCACCCATACTTTATGTTGTTGCAGTTGTGGTCCCCCCATCTCAAAAAAGAACTGTGAGGAGTTAGGGGAAGGGTGATCCAGCAGAAGGAACAACTTCTGTAGTCTGGAGAAGGGACAAGCTGGAGGGTTACGTGGTAGATGTCTGTAGAACCATGGGTGGTGTGGAAGAAAGGATGGATTTCACTGGTGGCTTCTCCAGCACAAGACCCAGAGATGATCAAGTGAAACCACTAAGAGGCATGTTCCAAACAAAGTTTGTTCTCAGCACAAGGGATAGTTGACCAGGGAACTTGTTGTGAAAGCCTGTTGTGACTGATTACACTTTAAATAGTTGAAAAGGAGATGAGGAGAGCCTAAGGAGAGACTCTGAGGGCTCCTGAGTACCTGGGAACCCCAAATCCTGTGAGAAATACCTCAGCTAATAATGGTCACTGGGCAGGTATTCAGAATTTACTTGCCTCATTCTTACTCTGTGCCCAAAGCATCTGCTCTTGGCCACTAGTGAGATGGCCCCTTTTGTACACCACTGGGCTAGGTGGATCTTTGGCCTGACTCAGTCTGGGTATTCCTAGGAGCTGGAGGATGGGCCAGGTGACACCTTGGAACCCTTCCCAGCTTTATTTCCACAGTGCAGTTCATAATCTTAACCTGGGAAGATGTGTTATGTTGCAGCATCAGATAAACATTGGACTTTGGGAGCCTGTTACCATCCAACAGCAGGGAATGTGCTAGAGCTTAGTACCTCCACGTTCTGGGGAGCAGCTTGGGGGTTGTCTTTCTGGGACAGTGTTGCTGACTTAATAACATTCCCTGAGTAGTTAAACTAATGAAAATGAATTTTCTGTGAAGTTGCATCTTGTGGTTGACTTTTTTTTAGCTTAATGCTACTGAAGGTGGAGAGAGTGGAGGTGCCACAGAACCTGTGTGAGGGGGACTGTAAGGAGTCAGTGTTCAGTGATATGCAGGCTCAGGCTGAAGGCAGTGCCAGAGCTGGGGCACTCCTGCTGTCCCTCCTGTGCAGGCTGCCTGCAGTTTGCTGAGAGCAGAGCCTGCTCTGTTCCTTCCTGCAGTGAGAGCATGTGGGGTGTTGTGTCTTCTGTTTTGTTCCTCAGAGCTTCTGCAGATTTAAATGTTTCAGTATCCTCTTTTAGTGTTCTACCCATTCAGCAGCTTCAGCCAAATTTATTTTGGGAGAAATAAAATGCACAGTTGGTGATGACTTTTTGAAAAAATATAATTAAATTGGTGTATAGTTTATTTGGTTCTCTCTCCAAATTATTTTAGTGATTCATCCTAAGTAGCAGAGAGGCTGAAGATGGGTCAGGGAGCACACCCAGCTGCTCTGTTTCACTGGCTGTGAATGCTGCTGGGCCTTTGGTCCTGGAGATGCTGTGGGTGCACGTGGTTTCACCGTGGCTCCTGAACTCATGAAATGAGCCAGAGTGAGGTGTGTGTACCTCCTGCAGTGGCCTTTTCCCTGTCCTCTTGGAAGGGCTCAAGATCCAGAGGGGATGGACACGTGTTTCTAAACTTTCTGAACGTGAAGGACGTGACTTCTGAGACTGGCTGATGTGATTTAAAGCTTTCCTTTTGTTTTCCCCCGTGGGAGTTAGGGACTTTTCTCACAAAATCAAATCCAGTTTTAGGGTGGTGATGGACAACTCTGCCTGCATTGCTGTTCATACAGTGTCACTTAAAGGGAACTTAAAAAAATATTCCACTGCAGGTTGGATTCTGTGACTTCATGTTCCATCTGTTGGCTTTAAATCTTCACTGCTTAACTTGAAGGGTCTTTTGCATTTATGAGAAAAAAAAAAAAATTCAGAAGTGGTTTGAATAGTGAAGAGCACGAAGGGTTAGGTTAGAAAGGGAGTGTAACATGTTGACAAAAGCTGCAGAGGGAGGGACACGTTTAGTTTGTCAATGCTCCTGCAGCTGAGGCTCAGGGTAGCATGTCCTGCTCTTCTGTCAGGCCCTTGCCTCAGGTAGCCCAGGGTAGAACCATTGGGGTTTCTTCCACAGTTGCTAACTCAGCCACTCGAGTAGGTCCAGTCAGTGATGGCACTTCAGAGCACTGCCACAGAAGGTCCATGGGATGGGAGAAAACATCTTTGTATTTGATACTCAGTCTGCCTGTCTTAATATATGCACTTTGCTTTCTCTTCCCCAATGATTGCATTTAATTCCTTTGGCCAAAGCAGCCCGTTTTCACTTTGGAAAATCTGGGTGAGAATTCACTGATGGTTTTAACTCACCCAGCAAAGGCACCTTGTGGGGAGAAGGGTCTGATAAGAGCTGCAAATCTCCTGGCTGGAAAGGAGGGGAGAGCTGCTGCTGTGGATGACTGGAGATACTCTGAAATTTAATTTAGTTGTTCGAATATCTTTCTGGCTTGAGCTGGCCAGAAATAGCAAAGCAGTGCTGTCATTTTCTAGATAGAGTTGCTAGCTGGATTATTTCTGGGCAGAATTTCACTCACCTCCATTCTTTCATATTTTATCCCTATGTGTTATTTTGTTTGTTCCTAAATAAACCCCCAAACTTCAAGGTTTTTACAGTTTTGGAGATCTGGAGACAACCTTCCAGATTGTCAGTACTGGGTGTCTGAAGCTTTCTGTGCTCTCAGGTGTGTGTGTTCCTTGAGAAACTGATTTTTCTTAGTTTTTTAATCTTATCCTTTATTCTGATTTCTTCACTCCTGCCCAGGAGATGAGCTGTCGTTGAGGCTGTAAAGTATTGAAGCATCATGGCTATGACAGTACCACTATTTTAAGTCTTATTTCACTGATATGCATCTGTGGAGTGGGAAGCCAGGAGCCTCCACTCCCAGGATATGTGAATAGTGGTCTTCTTGCACCTTCTGGTTTGGCACAGGAGGGGTCTCTTAGCAGGACAGGCCTTTTCTTTTTCCCTTTTATTTTTTTTTCCCCATTTTTATTAAAAAACTTTATTGTGTTTTATTCAGTGTTTGTAAGAATCCATGGGATCCCTTGAACTATTTTTGTTGCTTGCAAAGTTACAAACTGTGCTTTATTCGTGGCATTGACTGTCACAAAGCTAGGCTTTATTTTTAGCCCAGCTAAATGAAAAGTAAAACAAAATCTGCTGTGTCTTCTTCCCTTTAGGGGTTGATATTTCATTGCTTTTACAGTGCTTTTTGGGTTTCCCTCTGCTCCATTGCCATTTGTTTTCACTGATTTCATTACAATTTCTGCAGTAGCTTTTCATGGGAGTTTGTTGTTGCACTTTTGGTAAATTCATAGAAATCTTGTGTTTTGCAAGTTGCAGTGGAAGAAATTGCTGAAGGGGAGGAGGGGATTGGTGGTGGTTTAGCTGAGAGAGTTTCTAAAGGCTGCAGCAGCACAACAACAAAAAATGACTGTGATGGCTTTATCTTTTTCTTTTTAAAGTCAGATATGGCAGCTGTGAAAGCTTTTTATAGTCTGTTGTTTGGATGGTAGGTTTTCTTGTAACTTGCTGAACTTTTTTAGTTGATTTTTTTTGGCTAGTACAAAACAAATTGTCCTGTACTCCCCTGGAAACCTGCTTTGAGTCCATTGTAACCCTTCTCTTTCTGTCTTTCCTTAGGAAATTTGCTACAAGACCCTATTGCTCCTACCAACTCCACGTGTCAGCATTATGTCTGCAAAACTTGCAAAGGCAAGAAGATGATGATGAAACCCTCATGTAGCTGGTGCAAGGACTACGAACAGTTTGAGGAGAATAAGCAGTTAAGCATCCTGGTGAACTGCTATAAGAAACTCTGCGAGTACATAACGCAGACCCCGCTGGCACGAGATATCATCCAGGCCGTTGATTGTTCTGCAGACCTTTTGGCTTTGCTCAAAGATGGGTCACCACTCCACGAAGAGACAGAAAAACCTTCCGACGCAGCCTTGGCTTTGTGTTTGACGCCTTCCCCAGTACCTTCCACCTCAGAACTCACAGCTGATCCTCCAGCCAGCTTTACGTCCATCCCCGAAAGCGCACACAGCATCGACATCCGGGGCTCCGTCATCAACGGGCTGCCCAACTGCAACGGGCTCTCGGTGGAGAAGCTGGGGGTGGCTATTCCTTCTCCCGACCACGCCAACGCCATCGACGTCTGTAGCACCGGGGAGTACATAAAAACAGAGGACCTCTCCAGCAGCCTGCAGCCCGTGTGTGACCCGGTGTCCACCGGCGACCTGTGCACGACGGGCATCGACATCTGCGGCTTCAGCGAGGACATCAAGCCGGGCGGCTCGCTGCTGCTCAGCGTGGAGGAGGTGCTGCGGAGCCTGGAGACCGTGCCCGGCACCGAAGTCTGCGAGTCCAACCTGCAGCCCGGCTTGGAGGCAAACATGACCAACGGCCCTTTCCTGCAGCTCGCTCCCTCGCCTCTCAGCCATAACATTTTCATGTCCACAGATGCTTCTCCTCACGGGATCTCCTGCACGGCGGCGACGCCCAAGGTGGTGAAGTTGAACAGGAAGCGATCTCGATCCGAAAGCGACAGCGAAAAGGTTCAGCCTCTCCCCATTTCCAGCATCATCTGCGGCCCGACGCTGGGAGCCTCGGCTCCCGTCACAGTGAAACAGGAGAACAAAATGTCTTTGCAGCCTATTGCGACTGTCCCGAACGGAGGCACGACTCCCAAAATCAGTAAAACTGTGCTCCTGTCTAACAAAAGCATGAAAAAGAACTTGGAGCACGCCCCTAAGAAATCTCGCCCGAAAGCCAAACCGGGGGTGCTGAAAACAAAAGACAAAGCGAAGGAGAAAGTCCCTAGCAGTAACGTTATGCCAGGAAGCCCGACAAAAACTGTGTATAAAAAGCCCCAAGAAAAGAAAGGGTGTAAATGTGGTCGTGCCACCCAAAATCCAAGTGTTCTTACATGCCGTGGCCAACGCTGCCCTTGCTACTCGAACCGCAAAGCCTGCCTTGACTGCATATGCCGTGGCTGCCAAAACTCCTACATGGCTAACGGGGAGAAGAAGCTGGAGGCGTTTGCAGTGCCAGAAAAGGCCTTGGAGCAGACTAGGCTTACTTTGGGCATTAACGTGACCAGCATTGCCGTGCGCAATGCCAGCACGAGCACCAGTGTAATCAATGTGACAGGGTCACCAGTAACTACGTTTTTAGCTGCCAGTACACACGATGACAAAAGTTTGGATGAAGCTATAGACATGAGATACGACTGTTGAAATCTTTTCTTTTCCCTGCCGTCAGTAGGGGAACTGCTACAGTTTTAAGGCAGCTATGGTTCTGTTTAACTTGCCGGAGCTCCTGCGTTTAGATCACTTGTATCAAGTGTTTTTCATTGCTATGTTATGTGTATTAGTGTCTGGGAAATAGTTGCAGATAATGGAGGAGTTACCCTGAAACTGATTTTAGTTCTTACAGCACCTCATAGTTTGAGATCAATTGCTGATGTAAATGATTTTATCACAAGATCTTTGGCAAGGAATTCATTAACCTCATTGTACTCGGGTCTTGCTTTGTGCTCAGTCAAAGCTTCTGCTTAAATGTAGAAAAGTGGCATCTAGTTAGTCCATCTAAACTGTGCTAGATTTTGGTGTAGAAAAGTAATATTAGTTACAGTCACCATGACTAGAGAATCACCTGCTGGTCCTGCAGGAGATGCATACACTGAGAAAGCTCACAGCCCAAAAAGCAGCTCAGTCTCCAGACAAGGCTGGGGAAGATCAGTTGGTTAGAGATGAGCATCACCCTGCTGACTGGGCCATGCTGCCCCCGTTAAAGCACATCACTCTTCTTTTGTTGTTGTTGTTCTGTTTTCTTGACAGTTCTACAGGTCACGTTCCTGATCAGTTGTGCCCTCGGTGCCAACTCCTTTGTTTGACATGTTATTTTGGCTGGGGGGAGAAAATTACTTGTAGAGAAGGCTCAAGTTTTTCTAGCATCATTCTCTCCTTTTTTAAAAAAAATTTTTTCTAGAAAAGAGAGGGGAGTTTGTGGGTTCCAGAGAGACTCCTTGGCTGATTTTCCCCCCTGTGTCTGGGATACAGGGAGGCTTCCAGAGCAGTTACTGCCACTGGGAGTTCTGTGTTTGCTTTGTCTATGCCACAGTAGACCTGGGACCCACCCCTTTGAGGGCCCTTCTTCACTGAGAGGCATCTCTCAGCTGGGGCAGAGGATCGATTGCTGTCTGAGGTCAGATATTTTGGCTGTTGGTTAGACTAAGACTCACTCCACTCAGAATTCATCTCATTTTTCACTAATATGTTGAAAGCAGCTTTCAAAGGTCAGTGCTTTTCAACCTGGGCTGAAAGGCTCTGAAATGGAAAAAATCACACAAATTTGTCAAAGAGCTTATCTCAGAAGGTGTTAAAATGAAATGGCCTTTGTGGGAGTTCAGCTGTGCACAGAAGTGGTTTCTTTCAGTGTGATCTCTAAACAAGAGTACAAGTGGAAGAATTTAGCCTTGCGTTGAGGGCTTCATTGGCAGCCTAAAAAAAGTCAGAAATTTCTCCTCTTTGGGCGATGCAAATTAAACATGGGCTGACTAGAACACAAAACATTACCTTCTAATTTCAAAGGCAGTTCCTGTTGCAGCAGCATGTTCAGTAGTTGGTGAGTTTCTGAGTTCCTTTAGCTCCATCTCCCCTGCCCCGAGGACCCCGCGGTGCTGGCCGAGCGGCCGCCAGGCGCGTTTTGATTTGGCACAAAGCACGTACAATGACGGTTCCTCACCTCAGAAATAAGCAAAAACCTTTGGACACAAATGACACCTCCTTTTGTTTTGTAGTGTACCATGGTGTCATTTTCTGTGAATGTGGTCAGATCTTTTTGTTGGTTTTTGGTTTGTTTCTCCCCCCGTCTTTTTTGTGGGGTGGGTAGGGTGGGGGGTTAAAGCCATAGGAAGAAAAATGTGATGTACGTGTCCAGTCTGTACTTTTTTGTTTTTGTTTTGCAAGAAGAGTTGAAAAATATTTTTGATAATGAGTAAATGGTGGAAAATGCTTCTTAGTATTCTTGTCTTTATTTGCCAACCCAAGTACCTAAGATCTGTGTTTTTTAGCCCTCATGAAATTTAACGATGTCCTATTAAAATGTATTTAGTTAAACTTGTATGTGATTTTTGTGTTGACCCAAAAGGATCCTGCCATTTTCTAAATTTGGTGGTTTGATCGTGACTGACTAATGTAAACCTGTTTATTAGTCCACTACGTGTAAGACAAGTAGCCAAACCAGAGTCTGGTTGAGGGGGGTGAGCTGCACAGCACGGGTTGTTTCTGAACGCTTTCGCAGAGCTGTTGAGTTTTGCCAAGACGGTGCATTTGTTAGGACTTTGATTCAATGAAATCCACAGTACCTTTGCTCCAGAAATCCACCTTGGGAGTACTTGGCATTTTTACTATCTCACTGCTGCATTCAATATGGTACCAAAAGTTTGAGGATTTAGGTGAAGCGTGTTTTGGGAACCGTCGACAGGAGTGCCCTGGTCGTTAATGTAACACTGCAAATGGTAGATTCAGGTTGTTTCTAAAAACATTTCCTCTTATGCTGCCACGTTCTTGAAATGTATATTAAAATTCAAATTGATTTAATAAATGTTAGTTTTCTAATTCTATTTTGCAACTGCTAAGGGCATCAGTGTGGCATATGTTGAACTTACTGTCTAAATGCTACTTAGTCTGTTGATGACTAATTCTGTAATTGTTTAAATTAGAGTTGGCTTGGTTTGGTTTTCTCAACCTCCTGGCTAGTTGTTCTTGAGTAAGCTGAGCCATGGAAAGGATCACAGTGTTGCTGAACATAATGGCAGTGGTTCTGGTTTGAGATGCATCCCCTTCCATTTCAGAGCATTATTACGAGCAGCGTGCCGCTCCTGAGCCCAGGGGAGCTCAGCCCAGGGCAGCCCCACAGCCAGGATTGCTCCCCGGGGGCCCTGAGTGGGGGGGGCTGGGGGCTGCTGCCCCACAGCAGTCAGGAGGATCAGTCTGGGGCTAGGCTGGGCTGCTGGGAGCCCCCTGGCTGCTGTTCACCCTGCAGTGCTGTGGATCTGGGGGACTGTTCTCAGCACTGCCATCCAGAAAGCTGCCTGGGGAGTTCCTTTCGTGTAGGAAGTGTGTGATGCTTCAGCCTATTTCCCAATCCTTTTGAAGACTGGGATTAACATGCAAACTTTATTATTAAATCCCTGTCATTTGTGGAGCTGCATCAGAAAGAAAAAGCAACAGTTCACCAAAAGTTTTGCTGCGGGAGTCTTCCTGCCTGAAAACATGTGGCAAAGATGGAAAGAACGTGTTGAAGCCTCAATAAAGAGAAGACATCTAAACTTCCATTTTGAGTGGAAAGGCTCTTTCCACCTGTCACACACCATTGAAATCACGGGTTGGGATTAAGCCCTGGAGGGAGGGGGGATAGGGGAAGGAAACTGGGAGTGAACACACGGCTTGCACTGACCTTGCTGCTCTCCCAGCAGGTGACGTTCCCGCTCTCTGGCTCGTCTAACCCTACGACAGGTTCTACAGTGCCTGGGAACAGGGGGGTCACAACAGACTCTTGTGTTCCTGCTGGACGCCCTGCAGATGTTCTTGTACGTGCACAGGAGCTCTAAAACCTTGTCACCAAGCGAGGAGGAGGGAACAGATGACTTCCTGCACGGCTGCTTCCACTGGTGGCATCATCGCGTCTTGGAGGCTGCCCTCCTGCAAGCACCAGAAAATTTTGTATTGTCAGAAAAAAGCTGCAGAGCTACAATGTACCAGCAGCCCCAAATCAAACCTGCAAGGCTGCTTCCCAAGGCAGCTGCTTCTGGCACAGCAAGGAGCTGCCCTCCCACGAAACTCTGATAGACTTCCAAGAGGAAGATCCTGCAGACGTAGCACGTGAATTGTGCAGAGATTCTGGTGTGACCCAGAATAAAAGCATCTATGCCTCCAAACATGTTTTAAAATGCATTTAATTTTGATACAAATTATATTTATAAAACTTCTCATTGCTAACTCACTTTCTGAGAAGTGAAATCTTAAAAAAAAGAGCAGCTCTGTGTGTTAGAATCACCCCAAGTGTGCGGGACAGCTGATGAAATTCACTCTTGAGAGGTATGTAACACCAGAGGAGCACTGACAATGCTGCACGCCCATCCTCTCTCTGGTCTTGGCTATTTAATTTTTCAAATTGAAAGGCCTCATATTTTAAAGAAACCCAGAGGTCCCCACCAAAAGGTGACTGCTCTGCACAGCTCGAGGCACGCAGGGGGCTGCTGACCCCACAGCCTCACAGAGGAAGACTTACCATGACGCAGTGGTTCTGCTTGAGCCTTTGCATATGATGGAGTTAGAAGAGGCATTGCTTTTTTTCCTCTTTAATTCCCCTTGCAGAAGGATCCAGGCGATGTCTTTTCTTCTTTTCAGGACATGTTAAAATGAAGGAGCTTGGCATTTTGGCAAGTCAGCACAGGGACAGTGCTCTGTCTCGGGGATGAAGTTGCAAGGAAGGTAAGTGGTCAGATTGCTTGTTTTCCCCAGTGTTTTTGAGAAGAAAAGATGGAATTTTGGCTTTAGCAGGCTTGCTGACAGGTTAGCAGCAGCAGGGAAAATGATTTTGGGACAGGAGCTGGAGATGAAGTGAACAGTAACACTCTACCCACCACTATGAGCCAGGTTTTACTTCTTAAATTCAAAAGTCCTTTATTTGCCAAAAAAGAAGAAAATACGAAGTAAAAATACAAAGATAAAACCATGCCACCACAAAATGTCTCCAAACTACTTTTACAAAGTATTGAGAACCTTTTAAATACTCAGTTTCTAGAACCATCACCCAGTGATACAGAGAACAGATTAGATCAAAAGGGTGCACACTGTTTTCGTGTTCTCCCTCCCAGCAGCTTGAGCTCTTTACTGGGGTTCAGTTTTGATTGCACAGACCTAAGATATGTGATGTAGAAATGCTGTACTCCAAAAAACACACCCCACTGACATGACAGATGCCTCAGTGACCTCTTTTTCCCAGCCTTTCAGGCATGGTTTGTTCTGGTAAGGAAGCACAGTGGCTGGGTTAGAGTCAGCTTTCTGAAATCCTTCCTTCAGCAGAGCAGGAAGGTTTTGCACAGAGTGTTCTGTGACCCAGAGAAGGGCTGGGATTTGGGTTTTGCAGCACTGCCACGGGGTGGAAGGCTGGCAGAAGGGCAGCTAGGGCAGGAATGGTGCTTCGCTGACAAAAACGGATGGAGTGATTACTACCAAGATTTTTAGGAGAAGAAGAATTAATCAAGCTAGTACCATTCCAGCAGTAATTGCATGTGGTTGTGTCGAGCCATATGTCAGTACTGCAGAGAGAGGATATTGCTGAATGTAAAAATGAAGAGTGAGGGTTTTGTAAGGACACAGGGTTTCATTTTGCTAGACAAAAGCAGACGAGAGAACAGACACAAAATATATTTTTCCTTTAATCATGCAAAATGAAGTTTACTCACTTTTCTGTCTACTCCTAAGGAGAAAGGAATTCAGCTCTTAACAGGCTTCAGTCTCAGCTGAACATACAATGAAAAATGCACAATTTAAAGGTATGCAACATCTAAAGTGGCATGGACAGTTGGAGACAGGAGGCAAAACTGGAGCACAGTGGACTCCTACAGGTTTTCTGTGCAGTGATTCTTGGGTTGCTCCACAAATTCTAGAGACCTCGCTGCCCTCTGAAGCTGGTGTGTGCTGCAGCTGAGCAGGTTCTGGCGCCTGGATCACAAACATCCTTGTCTTCTTATGTGTTGACTATCCTAGAAAGAAAAGCTGTGAAGTAGGGCAGGAGTTCCCCCATGTACCTGGCTTACAGACTGCAGATTTAGAAGCCTTCCAGCCAGAGCAGCTGTGGACAAGGCTGAGTCACAAATGGGTGCAGAATGGCTCCTTTACTGAGTCATCTGTGGCTGCTGAATTAAGGGTATTTTCAAAGGTATTGGTAAGAGTGGATGGAGTTCTGCTCCTGGAGTGAATAATCCAAACTACTGCAAGTTTTATACTGATGTCATGCTAGCTGGAGCTTGTCCTTATACTCACATAGAAGGCAAAACGTTTGTTCTGGGCTCTTTTCTTCCATTAGCTTGTGTTGGACTGCTAGAAAGGCTGAACTGGGTTTGGAATCACTCTGCTTTGTCATAGCAGCAGTGTTTGTAGAAGAGGGCCTTGGGTTTGGGGGCTGAAGGGCTCAGCAGAGCAGCTATGAGCTTCTGTCTCAATTTATTGAAGCCAGACCTTGGAAGATTTTACCAAGCTCAGGATACTGACTTCTTCAAAACAAACAAACAAAAACAAAGGCACCAGTTGAGGCAGATTGGTGCAGTGTGAGATGAGGGCAGAATTGATGTGATGGGTTGAGTTAAAGCCCCTCTGCAAAAGCCAAGTGAGGAGAAAGATGAAAGATCCTGAAGTGGTGGGTGAATAGAGAGGGTGGGACCAGCAGAAGGAGGCTCAAGGTATGACCCAGCAAGAACAGCAAAGCAAAACCAAAGGAGTGATGCTTTTCTTCAAGGCACAAGGGCTATCCCAGGTTAAAACCTTAAAGAGCCAATCACCAAAATATTCTGGACCAAGGCTTTATACAATTGGTGAACTGGATGTTCCAGTACTGCTGCTGCTGGAGTTGAAAGCTAGCAGTGCTGAGGGAATATGAAGGTTCCATTTTAGTCTAGACTGGGGTCTGGTTCTTCTTGTTCCTT
>NW_008594034.1:11587-42231 GCF_000691845.1 Merops nubicus | reverse complement strand
GCCATTGACAGCCACTCTTTGGGTCCATAGATTTGGCTCTTCAAGGGTTTTGGCCCTTTCAAGGAATCCCTGACTCTTCATGGCAAGTGGAGTTCTCAGGATAGCAGAGCAAGAGCATGAGTTGTTTCTGAGTCCCTACTCTGTAGCTGGGCTCATGGCCTGGCTGCTACCATGGTCCATGGCTTGACTCCTCACCCGGCTTGCTCCCTTCCTGTCCCTTTTGACTCCTCACCCGGCTTGCTCCCTTCATGTCCCTTGTGGTGGGTGAGTGCATTGACTTGTTCCTCTCTCTGGTCGTCTGGCACTTTGGGTCTCTGCTGGTGATGTGGGAGTGGAGGGAGGAGTTTGGCTGCTGCTCTGCCTGTTAATGGTAGTATTGCTCTATATTGGGCAAGTGGTCAGCAGAAGAAATGCTGTGGAATTTGTCCCAAGACACATCTCCTCACCTGGATCCTTCTAGGCTGATCCCCATTCTTTGCTACGGAGGGTAGAGTCTGGTGCCTATCCTGGCTGTGTGACCTTGAAACAACATACTCCTGAGATTATGGTTGAGGCCTCTCAAAAGTGTAAGGTGTCTTATAAGACCTGAACAGAAATACCCTCAACAATTCACTCTCAGGAGAGTCCTCAAATAGTGCCATCCAAAACCATTAGTCACTTCTGAAAATCTTGGCTCCTAGGGATGGTTTTGTCAGAGCTCTGCTATTTAAAAAAGAGAAGCAAGAGAGACATAAAAATGCATTTCAGGAATAGCTTGTAGACACCCACTGTAGTCCTAAGTAAGACTGATGAGGTGCTGCCCACGGTGCAGTGATAGGGTGCTGCATCTCTAGGAGGATTCATGCTGCTCTGTAGCAAGCAACTGCTGAGGTTCAGAAAGCAAAAGGTGCAGAATAAATTCCTAGACTCAAGTATAACCTGCATTGCTCTGTAAGTGATTAGGGCTTTTCGCTCGGGGCCGAGACTGGAGAACTGCTCTGCAAATGTTGTTTTCCTCTAACAGCCTTTGCAGTGGCTGGTTCGTGGCCGCCCGCGGTGGGGACGCACGTGGCAGTGGCACACCATATGGCCATCCCTGCTCCCTGCTGCCACACATCAGCTGTGCAATGAACCAGCCTTGGGGTGTTTTTCAGCAAGACTTTGCCTGCTTCTTGTGCAACCCCAGAGCACATCTTGGGTTTCTCTGCTGCCATTTGCCTCAGGATCTGTAAGGGAACTGCTCAGTGCAACAGATGAGGGACAGCTCTGGAGACCTGGTGTGATTGCTGTGGTTTCCAGCAGCTTGCTCTGCCTGGCACTAACAGTTCTTCTGCCTGTCTCTTTCTGGTATAACTACTGCCTTTTCCTGCACATCATGGTGCTCAGTGCTTGGGACAGGAGCATCATCTCCATCCCACCAGATATGGCTCCAGCAACACCATGGCCATCCACCCTAAGAGAAACTCCCTGTTTCACAGCTTTATCACTCACAGGATGAGAGCAGCTCAGAGCCATGTAACAGATAGTTATGTGTCTTTTTTTTTTTTCACTGCTTGGACTTATGAAATACTTTTTCCCCTTTCTACCATCTCCAGGTGGAGGTGCCCCAACTCAGTGGAGTGTCTGTGGCGAACGTTCTGACCTTTGGGCTTAAAACAGCATAACAAGCATTGTTGGGCAGCAAAGCCCAGAAAAAGCAACCCAGACAGGAGAAATATGCCAGGGAAGCCTCTTCATGCTCAGGGAAACCTGGCAGAGTGCCCTGGGGCTTTCAGCACTCCTCTGCTGCTGTCAGAGCTTGTGGCTGGAGGGCGGCCAAGGTAGGGACAGTAGAGAGCCACCCTGCTCAATCCCCCTGTCTCTGGAGCTGGCAGAGTGCCCTGATAGGCTGGCAGGATGCTGAGACCTCCTCACCATGCTGGGGTACAATTTAGCATTAGATTCGATGGTGCCTGAGATCTCTCCAGGGTAGGGCAGGGAGTGGGGGATTTCCCAGTGCTAGTTATCAAGCAGTCCTTAGCCAGAGCAGCTCCCCCTGCTAAGGGATTAGGTGAAGCATTGTTTCTCACTCCATACATCTTTACAACAAATGCCTAATTCTCCAGGCACTGTGTATGAAAATTAATCCTGATCTCCCCGTTCCTTTTTCTCATGGCATGGAGGTTTCCCTGCCACTGCTCCCTGCAGGCTGCAATGGCAGTGATGCACTGAGATGGTGTGGTGGAGGTGCAAGTCCAGTGAGCTGGGCTGGTGGGGAAGGGAAAGGGGACAGTGGTGGTGACCCTCCAGCATGCCCAGCAAGTGGTGTAGCAGCCCTGGTAGCACTCATGCTCTTGCAGCTTGGCCACCAGTAAGAGGCACAGTCCTGGGAGAGGTCCAGGACCTTGTCTTGCCTCTGTCTCTCTGGATGCAGCAAGAAAATGGCATAGCCATTTTCATCTCTGGGTACCATCATTAACAGGTCTTTGCAAATTAACTGCTGAGCATGTTATAAATGCTTAGAAATCCTGAATGGGAGGGCCATGGTGGGAAATTCAGCACAAGACATTCCTGGCATTGGGATCAGAGCAGGCTGGAGAGGAGCTGCAGGATGCAGTACCAGTGTGGGGGTATCTCCAGTGGGCCAAAGGGATGTTTCTTCCAAACCATGTGTTTTGCAGGAGCTTGGAGCCATGTGTGAGCAGAGCCAAACACCATAGTGCTGTGGAGCCTTGTGAGCCTCCTCTGTTCCTCCAGGTGGTCAGTCCCTGGAGTGAAGCAGAGAAGCTATGCCCTATCCCTCTGAGGTGAAAGCAGGAGTTCAAGGTAGATTTTAACCAGGACAGAGGAGCAAGCCTGCAGGTTTTGCCCATGAAATTACTAAATTATCTGTGCAATCAAGCCTACTGCTGCATAATTCCTGCCCATTTCCCAAAGGGCTGGCGTCTCTCAGCCACAAGCAGGAGCATCATCCCTGATGCCCTTGTTCACCTTGCTGCATTGCTTTCACCCAGCCTTCCTGCTCACCCTGCAAGGACACACCTGCCTGTGGGATGTGCCTGGCACACCCTACATGGACATGTCTCAGCCCTGAGGGCAGAGTGAGGACACACTTCTCTCTGTGCACAGCCTCAGACAGGAGCATCTCCATTGAGACAGAGGGCCACACTGGGCAGCAGGCGACACGGGTATCACAGGCTCTACCTCTTCTCTGATAAATTCTTTATTAACAAGGCCCTAGTTCATGCACAGGGTGGCCCCTGCAGTGTTGTGGAATGCATTTCCATCCAAAACCAGCAGCATGTCCTGGATGTGTGTGTTTGCCCTCAGGTCTGATACAGACACAGCCATGTGGGATCCTCCACACAGACACATCTCCATGACTTTCAGCTTTTACGCCATCATGACAGTGAGAGGTGGTAGCCAGGAGGCTCCTGGTCTTCCCATGCGTATCTGCTGGCCATGCTGCGCTGCAGGGTGTTTGCAGCCCTCCCTCATCCTGTCCCAGCATCACCATTTCCCATTCCTGCACCCTCAGAGAAATGCCGGAGCAGAGTCAGCGCCCACGATCCCCCTCGGCAGTGCTGGGGCTGTCAATCTTTCCCCACCTGCTAAGTGGTAGAGTGCTTCTCCCAATTTACTTATCCATCATTTTTATTGAGAAATCTGCTCTAGTCCTACACACTTAGATGAGTTAATGGAACAATGATTAGGGAATTCTGCAGGAAGGAGCTGTGATTTCAGGCACAGTGGTGCAGAGCCAGCACTGCACCGCACCATTTCCAGCACAACTACTCAGAGCAGGATTTGATCCCTCTTGCACTGAGTTTCTAATGATTTGCATATTTCTCTCCTTGTTTTTATCATTTTAAATGCCTATGTTTATTATCATTATTAATTTTAAAGCCATCTGAGTAATTATGGCTGTGGAGAGTACTGTCCCAGTCTGTTCACAATGGAAAGCCTCTCTTCCCCATTAACTCTTCTGGTGCCAGTTTGATCCCCACTGAGCCATGGCGCGGTCGCTGCAGACCCCACCAAAGGCAGGGAATGAGCAGTCTCCCAATCAGCAGAAGCACTGCAGCACAGAAATAGTGAAATTTCAAGAAACCTAGGGGTTAAAAATACATTTGAACTTTCCCCAGTGAGTTCTATTTCAGTAGAAGATGAAGCCTGGAAGGGGTAATCAGTAAACTTCCACATACCCCAAGTGACAAAGCACTTCAGCACCTTAAAACATGTATGACACCTTTCACAAAACATCTATTGGAAAAGCTTCTGGGGCTTAAAGCCTGCTTTTCCTCTGCAAAATGGAGATCAGCATCATTCTGCTCTGAGTACAGGTCACAGGAGAGCAAGAAAGACCAGGAAGAGGGTTTGGGATTTTTAAAAAGCAGCTTGGGGTCTGCAGTGAAACTGTGGTGATGTCCCCAAGGCAGTGCCAGTTTAGCCTCGGTGAGGGAATTGACACAGTCAATGGGAAGTCCAAAGTCTTAGCTAATTTACAAGACATTTAAAATGTGGATGTTGAAAGGCACTGAGGGACATTCCCATTTCATCAGGCCTTGTGGTAATGGAAGCCAGATAAATGCTCACTCACTGAAAAGGGAATAACAGATCACTCCTGAAGTCCCTAATCACAACCAACACAGGAAATATACCTACAACAAGGCACCTGACAAGTGCATTTAGTGCACTGCAAACATCAGCTGCTCCTTTCAGGCATTCACTAGTTCCTGTCCCCCTGGCCTGGTTGAAGCAGGGCTGGGATTTTGCCTGGGAGATGATAGACAAAGGTAAGCTTGTGCCAGGTGCTGGCTGGACCCAGGGAGCAGGGGACCAATGAACAGGTCCCTGTCCAGTGCCTCATAGCCCTACACGTGCCATAGCAGGAGGAATTCAAAGCTGTTTCAAGACCTTTTGAGTCTATAGCGAGCAGCCAAGATGTTCAGAGGAAGCTTTACCCGTGCCCACTACAAACTATGTCAAATCTGTCTCAACCTAAGAGCTGCGGCTCCATGTCTTTGACATTCAAGTGGCTTGTTTAGCACATATATATCACAAAACTCCAGGAACTGAACTCTCTTTAAATGACAATTGATTAAACATTCAAGCTTTCTAAAGTACTGAAGTATTGTAAATACTTTTTAAAAGGAAAAAAAAAAATCTTTGAAATTCACTTTAAGCTTTCTTTTCAATTATTTATCACGGAATCTCAACCCCATTAAAGTCAGGCTTAATGGGTTTGTTTATATATTACAGAGAACGTTCTGCTTTTAATTGCCTGCTGAAAGGCTCTTATACCCATCTCCCTCAGCTTTGCAGCAGTATGTAACCGGAAGGCAGGAGCCCAGCGAGGCAGGTGGTGGGCAAATCCCTTCCACACCTCCATCTTGGGATGCTGAGTGGGGATGAAACATCTCCAGAGATCAGACTGTCCCTTGAGAGGTTCTTCTGATGGTGGGTTCACCCCAGCTCTCCTCCCTGATCAGGTGCTACCTAAGGAGATCAGGTCAATCTGATGATATTCCTATCCAATTAGCCACAGACCCCTTACCTCTGTGTGTCTTACCTCTGTGTCTATTCCCATGGTACGGAATTACTTTGCCTGCAGATTCTGTTCCCAAGATCCCTCTTTTTATCTCTTTGCTGGCTGGAAACGATCAAAGTTGTTTCCATGAGGGCTGACCCATGGCAATTCAGAACTGTCCCCCCACCCCCCAATCCCATAGCAACGTTTTGGGGGGTAGGTCAGATGCTGGCTCTATTCTTCTGCATAACCGGCTGCATCGGTGTTGAAAGGCAGGCCTGAGTATGGGCTGAAGAGCACAACTGAAGATGTATCATTAATGGAGGAAATGAGATGTGTCCTCATCTTCAGCAGCAATTGCCTGAGAAAGGAAAGGGCTTCTGCTGGCAGGCATGTAGAAGGTTCCACAACAGCATAAATATCTGTGTGGGGAGAGGGAAGGGAAGGCAAGGAAAGGTCCAAAGTCCTTCTTCTCTGACATTTGGGCTTGAATGGTTTTATCACCCATTCCCTATGTCAGGAACTCAGAATATTTTAGGTCTCTGTCTGCAGCTGGCCACAGAATCACACATCTCCAGTGCTGGACCAGTATCGTTGCCACCAATATTCCCCCAAAGACCATATGCAAGGCAGAGTATTTCAGACTGTTGAGTCAGTAAGTACACTGTGCTTGGGAAAGCAAAAACTGTCATACATGCCACCTGGACCAGAAGTCACTAACATCACCCTGTTGGTTGTTCTGCCTGTGTGAGGATTATGAGTGAGCACTAGCACTGCTGTGCATGGTCATTTCTCACCCAGCTGACCAGAGCATCTTCTCTGACTTCCCTCATGGGGAAAAAGGAGAGACCTTCTTTCAATAAATACATACCTAGCTCAGGGACAGCCATCCTTGTATGTCATTACCAGTATTAAAGTAATGAGTCCATATAAAGCCTGTGTGAAAAATAAAATCACTAACTTTGATGTTTCTTGTTTTCAAGACCATTTCAGTCCCAACAATTAGTCTGAAGATGGAGGAATAAGTTCTCTGAATTCACTTCAGAGAAATGGCTCCAGTTTCTTCTGATGTTTGCTTCTCAGGTACCTTAAGTTTGGAAGAAAAAAAGAGAGTTGATGTCATAATGACTTCTGCATTTTGTGCTGAAATTACGTTTTTGGCGCCGTTAAATCCCATTGTGTGCTATGGAGGATATAATGTAATACTCATAGGAGGCAGGCAGTAGTGAGGTTTACTGGCACTAAAATCAATAGGCACTGAATAAAATGGCTCCAAATGATTTAGGATCATGCACACATCTTCTTTTTGTAAGCTTAAAACCATTCGGAGAGGCATTAATTCATTAAAGGCCTCTTGAAGAGTGTCATCATACTGTGTAGTCTGGGCCTGTGCACATCAAGAGCATCATAGATTGTGGCTTTTATTAAGGAGGCTGGAGAATGCAGTTCTTCCTGGAGTACAACAGGCTTTAAAATACAGTGCACTTTGAGATCAAAACAATGTTTATAGCAATGTAGTTACTAAATATTTTAACATGTACAATATAAAACATAGTGCATCCTGGAATGTATGTTTATGCTACTGAAGTAGCCACTAGACTTGTCAGATGCATTACAAACCACCATCAAGACTATTTTATTTGTTTTCATTTCCTCCTGTTGTTTCTTCTTTTTTTTTCTTTTTTTCTTCATTGGCTGTATAATATCAAAATTTATTTTTATGTAGGAGCATCAGCCCAAAGCTCAATGCACTTTCTCTTAAACATCTTGCAGACATGCAATTAGCATGTCTGTCTTTATTCTTGTCTTTGAATATGGATATTTATACATTCACACCAATAATAGGTGGCGAGTCCTTTACTGGGAGGTGCAATATGATTCCATTAAAAGTAGTCTGCAAATAACTGGAAACCTCCTCACTACCTCATCCTACACAAACCCGTAGCTCAAAATGTCACTGTGGCACAGAAGACAAACCTCATATCTTCTCACTCTGGCCAAGATGCTTGATGGAAATCAAGGTGACTCATGGACTCTAATACGGGCCATGTTCATGGGAGCCTCTCTGACCTATTGCCTCACATTGCATAACTGCAAAGCAGAGCATGACAGGCCACTTCCTCACCTGAGGCAAGGTGATACTGCCTGGCACAGAAGGAACAGAACTGCACCAATACGTGGCAGCTGAAAAATCTGCCCCAGGGGCACCCTCTGTAGATGTGATTTTGTAGGTTTTTGTGATTGCCTCTCCAGATGTAATTTTGACCACTAAGCACTCCCTGACATTTTAGCTGCAGCACATCTGCTGTAGGCCATGCTGAGTAGGAGCTCCACGTGCTGCTTTGGCAGCAGAGAAGACAGGATCCAGCACGGTCGTGTGTGAGGCATGCACAGAGCACTGTCAGCACCCGAGCAGCACAGGCAGTGGTGGCAGCCAGGTGGGAAGCCAGCCTTCCCTCTGGAGGTGTGCACCATGGATCCCAGCAGTGACCCCGACATATGAGCAAGGCTCCTTTGATGGATGGGCCCTCTTCCTGGGGATGGGCTTTCATGTGCAGGAGGCCACGGCCCCATCCCTCTTCGCTGCCTGCCAAACCACAACAGAGAAGTTAACGGTTAATTTAAACTCTTAAAATCAGACCCTTCCTTTAAAACAAATGTATCCTCCCAAAATTTCAGAAGTAACTACAGTCAGCTCTGAACTGGAGAGCTTCTGAAGTTCACAGTACTGCTGACACTGGGTGGGAGGACTGGTTTCCTTCGGCCAAATGCCTTATTCTGCTGGGACACAGCTGACTTCACGCCACCCTGGAAAATTCCCAGTCTATACCAGTTAGTGAGACAGCTTAGGAATAGTGAGGAGCCATCTCCAGTTGCTTATGGCTGTAAATCAGAAATTGTGGGCATTGAATTACGCCGGTCACATCCCTTCTGCCCAGCCCTGGACGTGAACACAGTGTGTGATGTGGTCAGAGAAATCTGACCATGAGTCTGATTCCTCATGGTCAACCAGAGTTGGTTCCCAAACTAGCTTTTGCTACCTTATTTTATGGAGAATGCTGTTTTCTTTCTAAAAACTAGGAAATTTGGCACAAAGACAATAAAATGAAGTAGATTTGACCAGGAAGGGTGGGTGAAATGGAAATGTGCTGTTTTGTCCTCATCACATATGTATGACAGAGCCTTCTTGTGAAGATTTTGACAGCGTCTAGGAGAGATTTTCCTGTTGTTGCTAGACAGAGGCAGCACTAAGTGAGAACATTTTGGCTCAATTCTGTTTCGCCAAAAAAAACATTTGCAAGGATCAGTCTTTACTCCTCCACAGACCAAAGAATAATTAGGAAACATCTGAAGATAGCCAATAAACATATCTTTACACTTGCCCTTTTTTATTGTTTCTGCTCTATTTTTTCAATTAGCAAGAGCAAAACACATGCACTAAGGCTGGAGTTAGTTGGACTTGCATCACACCCAGCCTCCCCACCAGCAGCCTGACTGCAGCACCCAGTCCAGCCACCTTTGCAAGGATGAAGGGTCCACACAGAAGCACAGGGAGCATGAAATAGAGACAAGGAATCACAGCTGAGCCATCCTGCAGCTGGAGGAGTGGCAGTAAGGAGAAAGGCTAGTTAGAGTTATCTGTGCAAAGTTCCTGGGCGTCTTCCAGGAGCTGAAGTTCAAAGAAAACTACATTATTTGAGAAAGCTTTGAAAATATTCACTGAAAGTTAGAAAAAAATTGCTACTCAGATTGCAAGGCCTTTTCCCTGTTAATTGATATGCTAAACAAGTTTCTGCCTGTCCTGATTTTTCCACCATTTTACCTGTTAGCAGAAAAACTTTATCCTCCATGGAATAAGCTTCAAGACATCCACAAGCAAAGAAGAGCTGAAACTTCAGGACTTATTTCATAAATATTAATATTTACATACCTAACAGATTCCCTCTTTCCTTTGCAGAGTATATAATCAGGTGCCTGAAAACAGCAACATTGTGGTGCAGAAAAACAATGCAACTTTCTTTTAATTTAATTTTGATATTGGATTGCACTGTGTTTTCAATGGGGCTGATAGCTCCCAGCTCCCACCGAGCTGAGCTGAAACCACAGTGTCTTCTAAAAATCTTATAAATCAGCCCATGGAGTGGATGCATGATGGGGTGGGCTGGCACAGAGGAGTGCAAGGCCTGCAAGGCAACATCTGGCAATGTGCTTCCAGTCAATATGCTGAAATAAAAGAGTCCCCTATAAATATCCCTGTAGCTCCCAGCACACCTCCTTCCCACCTGCTGTGCATCCAAGAGGCTGGGATTTAAGCTCCTGGGAAATGTATCGAAGGTGCTCTGTTCTACCCCTGCAATGTCTGGGTAGCGATTCACTGTGCAATAACTGGCTCATCACTGAAGGGCAGCCCGTTGGGTGCAGTGTCAGAGGCCAGGGATGCAGGGAAAGTGTGTCCAGCCATTCCCTGAAGGGTGGTGGCTCTCACCTGGCCAGGGGTGGGAAGATTTCCTCCTGGTGCCACTGCAGTGCACCTGGGATGGGAGTAGGAGGATGCTCTGATAAAGCAGATGAAGCGAGGAAACGAAGGTGGATATTTTGGCTTCTCTTGGAAAACACATGGCTCTCTCACTGCTGGCTCCCCATGTGCAGCCTGGGACAATGCAGAGGAAGAACAGACCCTCCAGAGTCACAAGTGTGTGCTTATAGCAAGGACCCTTTGAGAAGTTTTTCTACTGGTGTTTATCCCCGCTCTCAGCTGACTCTTTAAACCCTAGTAGGGCAGGATCCTGCCCTCAGTTGCCTACGTTCTGTGCCTACTGCCCCCCAGCTACTGGTCTCGAGGGTCCTTCTGAGCTTAAGCTGGATTTTGAGCACAGGCTCAAATCCCAGTGAGAGTGAGCAGTGAGTGCTGCTCGGGAGCTTGGCTGAAGAAGTATCTGCAGTAGGTCTCCTTGCGGAAAAGAAGCTGCACCATAACATCTCATCTCATCTCAAGGGAAATGCAAGGCAATCAAGCCATTTAGGAATATATTTCAAGCTCTTCATAGCAGGTGTTAGACACTATTCTGTGGCTGCTAACAGGAAATGTGAGTGCAATTCTCCTAGGTACCACGCTCGGAATATGCTTCTTAAGGATTTGCTGCCTAAAAAATTCTACAAAGTGTAAATGGCTCTCATAAAATCAGATAGTAAATTGTCTTTTCTGTTTGTCCTGAAAGTGCTCAGCCAGCTGGGTCTTTCCTGCACATCAGAGCCAGCCAGCCAACACATCACAGGGCCGTAATGAAACATTGGGGGGAGCAGACAATTCCAGTCTAGGAGCTTATCTTAGGAAAATTTTCTAAAGAGAAAACTGAGTTTAAAGTTCCATCAGCTGAGAAAAAAACTCAAAGAGGAAATCAGCATTTCTACAGGGGCCGTGTAAAAGTGTTTCTCACACCTTCTCGTGCCATCCTGCCATGGGACTGAACGATCAGAACAACATAAAGCAGCAGGTTGTGATGTATTCTCATGGGGGAAAAAACCTTCTCTTCACATCGCCACTGAAGCACTGCCTTCTGCTGCTCTTCACAGGGCAAGAAAATATGAAAAGAAAGCCCAGTTGAAGAGAGTTTTAAAGCCTCTTTTTCCTCCTGTTCCCAGAATAAAGGTAATTGCATAACAAAAGCCTCTGCAAAGGAATGACAGCAGACGTGTGCAGGATCCCGGCAGGCACGGGGTTTTTGTCTCCCTGCTCTGTTGGGTCCAGTCCTGCTCACAGCTCCTTTCCCAGCAGCTCCAGCAGTGCTGGCAGGCCATGGCAGGGACCCTCGCTGAGGACGTCCCATTGAATAGGGGCTGTCAGTGCTGGTGATGGAGATGCTGCAAGTGCAAGGCGGGAGGGAGGGGACGGCGAAGGGTCACCCGACGAGAGCATCTGCTGAGGCCCGGGACATACGGAGTCTTTATTCTTCCTTGTGGAGGCACGAGCGTTTTCCTCACCTTCTGCCATCCTCCTCTTGTGTGAGAGGGCTGGGACCAGCTCTGGGGACAGCTGCTACCTCTGAGCTGCCTCCTGGGGATGCCACAAAGAGCCTGTTCCCTGTCCCCTGTCTGAATCACCTCCCACATCAATCAGGCAGGCGTAGCATGCCGGGAGGGGTGATGGATACCTTGGGTCTGGTTACCAGGGGATTGGGCCAGGGAACTTGAGGCTTTTTTTTTAAAAAAATTATTTTTCTTTGCTGGGAGGTGGGGGAGGGGAATGCTAAGGAAAAAAATCTGGTTGGCTGTGCCTTCTGTAATAGGGAAAAACACCCTCCTTTTGAATTTCTGTGAATTTTGATATATGGATATTTAAAGATGTGGAGGAAAAAAGTAGTCATCCAGAGCTAATTATACAGCTGTTGAAAAGCTCAGTAAATATGTTACTCAGGGATATATAATACCTTTGATGTAGTTGTAATCCGACTGAAGTTATTATAGGTTTTCACAGCTGCGAAGCAATCCAGCTTAGGAACGCTATTTTTTTTTTTCTTTTTTGGTAATTTGCAGAAGCAGAAAAGAAATTCTGCTGCCAAAGCAAAATTAAGATCCTCATATAAACACAGTAACACAGCCTAAGAAAAATTATACTGATGTTGAGGAGTATTAACCTGTCCCAAAGCTTAAAAGAGTTTACTGGATAATAAACGGCACCAGTGACTCCAAAAGGGCTAGATTTCAGAAAGGCTCTTCTTTAAGACAATTAAAGCTTTAAATAAAAGGATGACTTTGCAGTTGGGAATTTTCTATTTGTTTCAAACCAACAATAAGTATAAGCTGTAAATGCTATGAAAAAAATACGTACTGAGGCATGAAATACAGGAAGGCTGCTAATAAAACTCCAACATGTTCATTTAAATTGATCATGGAAGCAATAATATCACAAGGCTTTGTAAATGGATGGGTTAAAAGCAGGAACTTTATTGCTGTTTTCATTCCCCAAGGCCCTGTGGTAAAACAAGTCTCCATACAAGTTCTCTAGGCACTGAATGAATTATTCACTCAGTTATGGGTCATTAAAAGAGGCTGGGCAAGGGCCGGTGTCCATTATTATTACATTGTGATGTATGAAAAAAGACTTCTTTTGTGGAGACTGGCATGGGCATACTCTCAAGGTGCCCAGTCATTTCTGCCACAGGTTCTTCTGAACTCCTCTGGCAGAGCAAGGAGGTTGTGGAGCAGCAGTAAAGCTACACAAAATAGGGTGAAAGAGGTTGAGGTTAGAGCCTCTAAAAGAGAGGAAACCTTAAGCATGTTCAGATGTTCATTGCAAAGATGTCTAAGCTGGTTTTAAGCTGTTACTGTCCTGTAGCTGGTTTTTGTCACCTTTCTACAGCTCCCATGGCAACGCAGCCCTCCCTGGGCCCCAGGACACGCTAGCTATTCTGCTATGTCTGCATAACTCATAGTTGGGCACTCTTGATGGCATCTTAGATAAATCTTTTACAATTCCAGTAACTTTTAGTAACCTTTCAGTGATTTCTAACTGAAATTCAAAATAGACTAAAGTAGATTTTTTTCTGAGAATCCAGTTTTCCCATATAACACATCACTCTCTGTTAATAAAACTGGGGCAGCTTCTCCACAGTGTCCAGAAGTGCTGAAATACAGTTTTGCCCTTGCTCTCACTTTCTCTTTCCTTTTATTCTGAGGTCAGGAAGAGTGATTTTGCTGTTATCTAAGTAGTCCACATTTCTGGTGAGAGACAGGATCATGGTGTGCACACACCATTCT
Source organism: Merops nubicus (assembly GCF_000691845.1). Lineage (NCBI taxonomy): Eukaryota > Metazoa > Chordata > Aves > Coraciiformes > Meropidae > Merops > Merops nubicus. Next base: position 28,985 of record NW_008594034.1, on the reverse strand, counting down.
CTGGGGCTGGTAAGCCAGCACATCCCATAAGCCAGCACATCCCATAATCCAGCACTATCTTGTATGATCAGAGACAGATATGTAAACATGTCCCTATTTAAACACAGACTTTTCAGGAACGATTAGCCAAACTTTTAATTTAGAACTGGGCAAAAAAATCAGTTAAAAATTCTGGGGCCTTTATGATAAAAAAGAAAAAAAAAAAAGAAAATAAAAAAGGCAAATCTTTATTGATTTAAATATTTTAGTAGTTAGCATGATATCTTCATGTTGTTTTAGCTGAAAAAAAAAAAAGACCCTAACATTTTTAATTGACATTTTCTAAATGAAATATGCTGCCCTTTCAGTTGAAACTACCTTCTGTTTAGAAATTCAAAAGAAAAACTTGTCACAAATCCTCAAAAGCAAATCAAAAAGGTGGCGAGTCCTAACTGCTTTCCTCCCACTCTTTCAGAGCTGTCAGAAAAGAAACAGGGGGAAAAAAAATAGGGGGAAAGGAGAAAAAGAAAAAGTTATTATCATGGCCACATTTCTTGCTGCTTGTTGAAGAAAAATTCCCAGTAGTTCAAATCCCAAGGCCCCCTTTCAGTTTTCCATGACAGAAAGAGACTTCCGATGAAGTTAATAACAAAGTATCTGAGGCATGAGTGAAAACTGAGAAAGGACTTCAGGACTTGTCTTAATGACTTAAAAAGGCTGTACCCAGAGTTAGGAGGTATTTGTAATGAAACGTAAGCCCAAGGTGCAGCAAATACAATTTATCCTGCTCTATTGCTTTTCTTAGTATTACTTTTTTGTTAATGTTATTGTTGAGCTTGACATGTACAACCAGTCTCTGGGGGTGAGGAGGGAATAGCTGTTCTCTAATACAGTCTTTCATCTCTGAGCCCTCCGTCCAAGCCCTTCAGGACACTAATTATCCAAAGTTGTTACCATCTGACAGCTGTCGATGGCCTCTGTGAAATGAGGTGGTGGTGGCAGCCGTGCTCCCAGTGGGCATGTGTCAGCATCATACAAACACTGCTACAGTTTGCCTGGTATTTTTGTTGGCAGCCTGAGCATTTATGGAAACAAACTTGTCTTCTCACTCATAGCTGGAGTTGCCACTCTTCACATCTAAAAGACAGAGGGGGATTGCTGAAGAACATATCCCTCCAGTGTTAATGTTGGTGGTGGATCACTGGAGAGTGTGTCCCTCTGTTGTTAGTGCTGCAGGACATTTCTAGGGATCTTCAGGCTGCAGAGATGTCACCTGAATGTGCTTCAGAGATGCTCACTCCAGGGAGGAAGATTAATTCAGTAATTAGCATACTAACAGGCGATGGGCAGTTCTTGGTCACAGACCTATTAGGGACATGTCCACGCTCCCCTGGGCCTTTGTGTAGGACTTTAACCCATTTAGCCTATTGTGAGCTAACTAGTGCACACTTAGGTACACAGCTCAGCTCAACAGGCAAGCAATTGTGCTTCTCTACTCCATCCTACCATTAAAAAGAAGCATCTTTATCCTGCAGTGGATTGGGGAACTACAACTCTGCAGCCAGGCACCAACTTCAGTGGGACTGTTGCTGTAACCAACATTGCCTCTTGGCCTCACTGCCAAAATTTCTCTATATATCACTTTTCATGTTCCACAATTAACTAGGGGTAGATTCACCAGACTTTCCTACATCAGATCTGGACAGCTCTGCCTGTGGACATGTGAGTACTGATGGCTCCTGCTCCGGCTCAGCAGCAGCACAGGGGTAGACAGAACTGATCAACTTGGTCAGTGTCTAACACTCCCTGGACGTTCTCTACCAGGAAACAGACTGGACATAATGGTACTGGAGGCTTGCTGGATCATTTCCCCTTCAAACACTGGACAACCCCTCGACCACTTGACACCTTCAGGAAAGTGTATTGAGACTAAGTCCTATAGGCAGCACCCAAAAAGAGAACATTAATAAATGTTTTTTGGAGGAGCGTATCTGACAAGACCCAGTTTCCCCTGGGCTTTTGTCCTCTGCCCTCTAACCTACACAACGACAAATTTCCCCTCATAACCTCCACTCTAAGAAGCAGTAATTCTAAGCTGCCACATACTGTCTAGCCAGGTGGCTGCTGCCCTCCTGGTGCATGCTAGGAGCTGGCACCTCCTTTCTCTATGTGGGGCTAGAATTCAGAGCCCTGGATGTCTCCTCCAACAGCTTCCAGTTTTCACTCAACTTTTAAGATCTGGGTTATTTTTAAGATTCCAGTTAAGGGCATGCCTTTTCCTGAATCAGTGTCCCCATGAACGTGAGAATGAGACATTTCCCAAAGCAAGAGAGGACAGGCATGCAAGGTCAGTCCTGCAGCCTGATGCTGACAGCATTCAGCCAGCCAGGCAGCTCTCAGTTCTCTTCCATTCCTTGGACACATTTTCCATATTTTATCCCATTTTCACTATGCAAACCGTAGAGCTGCACCACTGACAGGAGGTGCTCCAGCAGGTAACAGTGGGGTATACCCCCTTTCCAGAACTGTGCCTATATGAAATAGCTGGAAATAAGAGCTGGGATGAATTAAGGTGGTTAAAATCCTTTTCCTAATGGCTTCATCATTAGGACACGAGCCTCCCTCAGAAATGAAGTTGTAAGGATGAAGCTCAGTTAATGGTTCATCTAGGTGCTACAAGAGTGTAGTGTGTATGCAGATAATGAAATGACAGAAAAATCAAGCAGGGTAATATGAGTATTAATAAGTAAGTTACTGTCTCTTCTTTCTGTAACACCTCTCCCACTTCATTAGATTGAATTTCACTCCTCCAAATATGACAAACTGGGCCAAAAATTCCTGGCATAACTCAGTCATCCCACTAGCTGTGATGAGTAACTGAAGGAAATCTAATTTACTGCTTCTCTAGAATTTGCACTGGAGGAGTAAAATTCAAGAGAAGGGGCAAGAAAAAAATATTGTGTAATATAGCATGATTTATGTACGTGTCTTAGGCAGATAATTCAGGCTGAAAGATGCTTAAAAGGCTATTATAGACTTGCTTCCAGCAATGAAACAACCTGTACTGCTATAAAATGTCTGCCCAGGGCACTTCAGTGAGTTTGGGATTCTCTTTCTAGATTAGCCAGGGGAAATAGCTGAAGTCTCTGATGATGCAGCCTTCTCTTTCTGACAGTGTTGGAACAGCCCCACACTGTTAGCATGAGGCTGCTGGAGGAGACTGAAACATGTATTTTTAACCATGCAATTGTTTTAAACGCATTATCTCTTCTCCACACGAAAATATTAGGAGGTCTTCCAACAGGCTAGTTGGTTACCATGTATTTCTTATTTCTTAGACCCACACTGAACCAAACGTGATGGTTAATTCTGTCTCCCAGTCTGTTCATTTATCATGAGCAGAAGTGATCAGAATTTTGTCTTTCTGGTCAGAAAATGCAGATTCAAGAAAGCAAGCTCTCTTGGCAGGAACTCACTGCTTGTGAGAGACCTGTGGGGAAATGCCTCTGAGCTGCAGGAGAACCACTGCTCTTGCATAGAGCCCTGAAAAGGGAGATGGACAGGCACCCACCGCTGCTGCCACATCTGCCTGGGCACAGCACCCAGCAGTCACCCACTGGAGAGGGCTTTTTTTCACTTTATTTTGGCTAATTCTCTGCAAAGGAGTGAATGACATCAGAGACCAAAATTACACTGTGCCACACCAGTCTGTCACAAAACTAGCATGCATTTTATTTCTGCATAGGAGGAGAAGATACTGAAGACTCAGAAAAGTCCCATGGCATGGGAACATCATTTTTCACTCAGCTCAGATGAAGAGTTTTTAAAAGCCAGTGTTGTCATTGTCAGGCATGGGCACTGAAATAAGCATTAGATGTTCATTATTAACACCATGAAGTCCAAAAACTCCAGAGACATGGCAGAGGTTCTTGTCAGATATAAAACCCAGGATAGCATACAGCCACAGCCAAGGGAAACATCATAAATTGAAACACTGTCATATAAAATGTACTGTGCAGGTGTTATTTAGAGGCCCTGTAAAAATGTTGGCACCATTTTTTTACACCCAAAAGGTGGCATATCCAGTTTTTCACCTCCAGTTTTAACATTTGGATTACATGTAGGTAAAATGTGGATGAGTAAAACTGGAAGAGAAACTGTAAGCTTGCCCTGCAAAATCCAAGGTGCAGAAGAAGACATACATAGAACTTCTCAACCCTTTCTCCATTTTCCTGATTGAGCCTACACCTTGAAATGAAAAATAACTGGGGTCAGGGGGGACACAACCAGCAAAGTGAAGTAACAGCTATGTTTAACTGCTGGCTTTTGTCTGCAGCTCAATTTCCTTGCACACTTTCAAAAGGAATATCTGTGTTTAGTCTAATGGAAAGCGCCTGTCTGAAGGTGCTCACTGCTCCTGTGAACGTTTTCACAGGCTTGGTGCTCAGCCCCATCTGGCTGGGCTGCTGCTGATGTCATTTTGCACAGCCATTGACCAAAACACTATTGAGCAGATTTTCTTTGCAGCTCTTTCTTCATTTCAGGGAAATGCAAACTAGCAAATGGCTGCCCTGGACTACAGAGGAGGATTTCCAGAATGCAGATTTGTTTGTTTGGGAGAGAAGGCTTTCTGCCTTAACCTGGGAAATTGCTATTTGTGGGTAGGTTCAGTGAGTGGTTAAGACCCACAGGCCAAGAACATTCAGCTTTTTTAAAGGACTTTATGAGCAGGTGACATTGGGCAGATAACTGAATTTTCACAGACTCTACAGGTCAAGGAAGAGAGAAGAGCTGAGGAGCAGCAGAAAGACAGGATTCTAAAAATTTAAGCAGGCTGTCAAAAAGTGGGTTTCCTCTCTCGTCACCAGCAAATAAAACACTCTGTAGCTTTCCCTTACTAGCTGATTGCTTGAGTTCTGCTTCAGTAAAAAACTTGCAGCAAAGGTAGATGCCTTTTATGCCTCTGTCTTTCACTGCCCCTCCAAAGGCACGGACTGCTGATAGCTGTCCAAGGCCAGCTGTGTGCTGTTGCTTTCACAACACAGTTCCACATACTCAAGCCTTTGTTTTGAACTGTGGGAGCTCCCAAGCTGACTGGGGCTGCCAGGTCCCCCTTGTAGGACTAGAGCCCCAAGTACAGGATTGCTGGAACAGCTCAAGAGCTGGGTGGTGCAAGGGGCTGCCCACCTTTCCCCAGCTGGACATCTAATGGCAAGGGAAGCACAGTAGTCATGTCACACCAGGGCTGCCCCACAAAAGCCCTTCATTTACAAATGTCTTGTAGTGCATCCTTCTGCTGACTATTTGATTGTTTAGGATAATATCCTAAGAAGGATATTATCATCAACAGGCAAAACAGCGGCCAAAGTCCTCCCTCCACTCTTAAATCATACCCCAACAATCCAGACCACTGGAGGGAGGAATAAGTCCATACATTTACTCACAACACAGGATGTGCAAGAGGGAGCGAGCTGACTCCAGAACCATGCCATGGGAGATGAAGGACCCAGCTGATCAGTCTGATCCCAATCATATAGTAACTGCCAGCAGAGAGACTCATCATCTTGCCCCACCATCCTGGGAGCCCCACTTGCTACAAAGAGTCAAGGAGCCCTTGCAATAGCCAGAAACCCCCCACAGCACATACACTGTATGGACAGACCACCCAAATGCACTGTAGACAGTCAGCTCTTATAGAGGTGGCTTCTTGCCCCGCCTCCAAGTTACTGTGGAAGGTGGGGGCACCTGGTGATGATCTTCTCAGTTCCCACCCAAGGCTGGACAGATCCTGGGTCAAAACTAATCAGGAGGGTCCTGGTTGTGGACATCATCCATATGCCAACTCTCATTCAGGGCTGGGGGTTTAAGCCCAGCACTTCATACCTGTCTTAAACTTAATGTGAAAGGGACCATGGCCTGGAGCTGCACAGCACTTCCCATCACCCTGTCATGAAGAATGGAGAATCAGCAAGAGGAAGTGGGCAACTATCTTCAGAGATCAAGGTGACCTTAATCAAAGGTTAAAAAAAAGAGTGCAGAAAGCAGTGCATTACTGCCTGGCTCTTTAATTTCTTCCACCGGGATGCCCAGTCTGGGTAAAAGGCTTTGTATGAAAGGTCATCCACAAAGTTCATCACCCTGAGCAGTGCTGAGCCTGGGTGCACTGCACTCTGCCGACCGAACTGTGCTGGAGCTAGACTGCTGGCTGTGAAATGAGATGTGGATCTTGAAAGGCTAACCCCTTTGAGGACATTTCAAAATAAACAACCACCACTCTCAGAGGCTTTCTGCCTGATCTGAAAAAGCACATGGCAAACAAGCCTAGGCAGGCACCATGGAGGAGAGCAGGGGCTGGCAGCTACATGACAAAATGGTCACAAAGCAGCTACTGCAGCCACAAGCATGGGCGTGCACCACACTTGAACCTATGGAGAAATCAGCCTTGGTGTACAAGGAGCTTCTAATCCCACTAAAGGCTGAATTCTGCATTCCTGTCCACAACCAAATAACAGTTCCATGCCTTGTTGAAAAAACAAGGATTTTTTTTTCCTGAGCAAATAGCCATTTTTTTCCCTGTAATGACCCCATGGGTATCAGGAAATTCTGCATTGGTGAAAAGATTCAACAGACTTTCAAAAAGGAAAAAAGGGAGTTCGGTACTTGGCAAATCCATCTGAGACTGGACATTTTGAGATTACTTTTGCCTCCTACACATATTATCACCTGCCCTCTATCTTTTAAAACTCTGGAGTAATGCTTGAGCACTTGGATTTATTTCAAGTGCATTTCTTATACTGTCTGCTCCCTTTCACTGTAGAGGCTTCTTCCAATTTCTTTCACTGTAGTTTTCTATCCTTTCAACCTTTAAAAAAATCACTGTTATAAAAGGTTGTTATAAAGACACTCTCACCTGTTTTTATAAAATATGATAATCTCTCCATCTACCAAGTTACTTTTTTTTTTAAATGGAGAAATCATCTCCATTAATATTACATTGAAAACACTACATCAAGGGCCAAACTCTGCTCTCAGAAGTGCACACACAATGCTGCTGAACGGCAGTTCCATGCAGGAACCCAACAGCAACATCTGGCCCCAGATGTTTTATTTATTTGTAATTTAACATTGCATTATACAATATTCATCGTTCTACTGCTTTCCATTTCAATGACTGTTATTTGTATGACTTTAAGAGGCTGCCTGAATGCGTTTTTAGTGCTCAAACAAGGAGAAATGAATACAGTAAAGCAAATCTGCACGGATTTCTGGAGGTTCAGGAATCTTCCTCATGAACTATACTCATCTCAGTGGTGGCACATTTTGGACCACCATAATTCCAAGGGAAATCAGTTGGGAAAACACCTAGGGCCTATATGGGAGCCAAGTTTCAAAAAGCAATGCAGGTTGCAGGCAAGGACGTGTCCATAAGTTTTAGGAGAGGCAACTGGTCAGAGAGCACATGGCAACCTTGCAGCACAGACGGATGAAAGGGCAGGTCCCAACACAGCATCTTTTCCTCCGTATGAGTCCATGTGCCTCTTATACTCTTCATGGGGACCAGGCTGAAGGTGAAGGCACAAAGGTCTAATGTGGGAGCTGACCACATGATTTAATCTTTCAGAACTGAGGTAGTTTGTAAATTCACTACAAACAAAATAAAGCTGCCTTCATTACTTGTTTTTGCTAATTTATTATATTTAAGGCTTTTCTTTCCCCGTGTTGAACTAAACTGGACCCCTCATACCTGTAAAGTTAATCCTCCCCGTAAAACAGAAATCATTGTTAATATTTGCAAATCTTATCACTGAAATGGAAACGGTGACCTGTGGGACTGTCCCACTTTTCAAGCAATTGAAGCATTAAGACATAATTTATGCACTTGAGAAGAAATTTCCATATCACAGAGATTGCTTCATTCCGTGTGATGACTTATGAAGGGTGTTACTAGTAAATGAAACCACAGAGATCTCTATTACATAAGAACTTGTTTTGACATGTATAGTGCATCTTATTTATGATGATAGTCCAAATGTACTCTTTTAATGCAACTGAACATTATTCTAAGGTTGTCCAGACCAAAACAAAAGGCTAAAGCAGGATCACATGATCTTCATTTCACTGTGCATCTAAATCCTAGATAGCTGTAACACTTTAGACAAGCTGTCTGTGATGCAGTGAGATTAGTTTCTAAAATAGTATTTATGTGAAAGAAGGACTGTTGGGGAAAGGAGGGGGGAAAGGAGGGAGGGAGGGAGTGGAGGAGGAAGGAAGGAAGGAAGGAAGGAAGGAAGGAAGGAAGGAAGGACGGACGGACGGACGGACTACAGTTAGTTGGGAGCTGTTGTGTATTTCTGCAAAACAACACTAAGCAAAAAGAGAAAGGCACAGATTCCTCTTGGTTCCCTCCCACAAAAACATTATGTGCTTTGAAACCTTATCTGGCATTAACTGGAAGAGCTCTGCTTGGAATTATTACACACATAATTGTCTTTGATACTGAAATGCTGGGGTCTGAACCCCGAGCCCCGAATTAAGGTTGACATATGGGTGATTCCCACAGCCCTTCATAAAGAGGTGGTGAGTTTGCCTTATAGCTTCCCCCCAGGGTGCGGCCGGCCCTGCAGGGAGAGCCAGAAGGGAAATGAGCCCCAGGGGTCCCGCATGGAGTTGACAAAGGTCAGGTGTCTGCTTGGGGATAAAAGCTGGGACCACTGGCAGGGAGTCAGGAGTGTGTGTCTGTGGAGTGCACTCCCCAGAGCTTCCTGGTTCAGGGCAGACCTCCTGACTCTCCCTGGAGCTGGGCCCCAGTCCGCTTAAGACCTTTGCAAATGCAGGCGGATCGGGTGAGAGTTGCCATGTGGGCACCTTTTTCTTATGTGTTCAGCTTGCTGGTCTGGCTGTTTCCCATGCCAACTGTGGGCAACCTCGGGTCTCTGTTTGTACCACCTCTCGTGGGCCGAGTTACGCACTTTGTGAGATCGTTGGGGGTGGCGTCAATTATGTACCAGCTGATTGACTTGTTTGTACCCCCGGCAGTCATTCATGTCACGATGTTTCTGATTACAATACAGTCTGTGTATTGGTTTCTCTTCCTGCTGGCTGTCTCATTTTTGTTGGGCCTGGTCATTGGCAGAACAGATACATGCTTGATCCTACTCCATCCACAGGCAAGAGGTTCTATCACTCAACCATGCACTTCACAGACATGTGAGAGGGTTTACTTAATTAGAGTCCATAATATATTCCACAAAGATAGTCATCAAAATACCAGCAGGTGATCCCCTGCTTAGGCACTTCTCCTATGAATCAAAAATAAATTATTCTTTTTCTCCCTTGTAGGAGAGTGTTGCTGAAAAAAAACTACTAAATTTTGCTTTTAGGGCTCTCGAAAGGCTAAGCGAGATATATTAGCTGTCTGAGGACAGAGAACTTTCTATTTTTCATGGAATTCTTGTTGATTTAATTGGGCTTTGTAGAAAAAATAATGATATGTTAAAGGAGCAACGATAGAGTGTGGATGTATTTTTGTACACTCAGTTGCTGGTGTATTCCAAGTCTGGAGTAGAGTTCACCTTACAGATGTTTATTATTTTCTCTGATGTGTATAAACAGTATTTGGGTATTTTAAAAATATATGTATTACTGTTACACAGATGTGACAACCCAGCCAGAATCCCAGCTTTTGCTCTGTTTGGTGGAGATTAGGGTCTGGATGGCTGCAGGGAAATTTTCAAGTATATCTCAGCAAGCTGGGCTTGGACTGGAGGAAGGCCATGAAGATGATCCGAGGGCTGGAGCAGCTCTCCTATGAGGACAGGCTGGGAGAGTTGCGGTTGTTCAGCCTGGAGAAGAGGAGCCTCTAGGGAGATCTTACTGCAGCCTTCCAGTATCTGAAGGAGTCCTACAAGAAAGCTGGAGACGAACTTTTTGCAAGGGCTTGTAGTGATAGGATGGGAGCAATGGGTTCAAACAGGAAGTTGATAGATTTAGATTAGATGTAAGGAAGCAGTTCTTCACTATGAAGGTGGTGAGACATTGGAGAAGGTTGCCCAGGGAAGTTTTGGATGCTCCAGCACTGGATGTTTTCAAGACCAGGTTGGATGGGGCTTTGAACAACCCGGCCTAGTGGGAGGTGTCCCTGCCCATGGCAGGGGGGTTGGAATTGGATGATCTTTAAGGTACTTCCAACCCAAACCATTCTGTGATTTCTTTCACAGACACAGGATAGGCTTTCAAATCAAGAGGGACAGATTGATTCTCATTCCTCCATTATACCAATGATGCAGAATTGGAGTGTAAACTTGGAATTTATGGTTTTGTTCAGACACAAAAGACTTCATCTTCCATCCACTCCACGGAGTCAAGAGGGAGCTACACTATGGTTAAAACTGTAACACTTTCAAGCCCATAACTCGCTAAGTGCTCTGCTATAGTCTTCTGCTAAACAGGGTAAATGTCTTCCACTTCTTACTGAGTCAAAACCCAGTTGCTAGCATGAACTGATCAGCATGAAGTAATTTAAGGAAGCTGTTGTGTGAAAGACATTATAAATCATACCTTTTATTTTGGCTTAATAAAACTTTCAGTGGGTGTTGCAGTGAATGTCAGGCTCTTCCCCTGGGAACTGAGTGTTATCCAAGTCCTACTGATCCTGTTTTTCTGCAGAGAAAGCTTCCTCAGCTCAGGCAGGCTGTATTTTCTGTCACTATCCTGCTTCTGGATGGTTATTTCCCTCATCTTAAAGTGAGACAAAAGAAAGAACAGCCACATAGTATTAAGAGAAGCAAGCTGGCAAGAAGCTGGTGCAGATGTGCTCTTGTGTAATGTCTAAGTGTTGTCAGCAGGCTATGGTTGAACCTGCCCAAGGAAATCAGAGCTATGAATCCAGATTCCTCTGTCAGCATAAGCTTTTCATTCACACCTTACTACAGCTCTTGACAGCTGTGGCTTCCTTGTCAGATTATATATATCAGGGCTCTGAGTCTGTTTTCAAACCGAGTAAGTAAAAAAGCTTATTAGAAAACATCAGAAAAAAAAAAAACAAAAAAAAAAAAACACCAAAAACCAGAATAGTGGTACTGATTGTACAGTCCTAATTACAGCTCATTAATCCTGAAAGCAAAAGTGAGAAGGTGGAGAAAAGTGAATACAGACTGAGGCAAACAATCCCATGCACTGGGAATATAACAAAACCTATCACATGTACCTAGTAGTTATTTGTGGTGCTGTCTAATACAACCCCAGTGTTTTCCAAGCACCTGCAGATCATTCACTCTGCAAGAAATGCAAACCCAAAGGGGACGCATTACAAGCCTGTGGGAGAATGCTGAAGATGCAGGCACCCTCCTTCCCAGCCTGGGGCAAGCTAAGGAGAGCCTGGCCAGCATGGGCAATCCCTCCCAAACTCACCTTTCTGGTTCTGAGGCTGACTCACAGAGCTGTGCTGCTGAACACCCTCTCACAGCACCCTGAAGGCCAACGGGCTAGTGCTCCCCTGTGAAGGATGCCCACAGTTCAACAGTCACCCCATAGACTCTCCAGATGCCAACAAAATGTCAGAGGTAAAAAGCAAAGGCAGTTGGTATAACGGAGGTTTTGCAGGTGTCCAGAAAATGTCTTTAATTACAGGCATTTCCTCCAAGAGCTGATTATTTTTCTCATCTACCTAAAAAATTCATGGGACACTTGCACAGCTCTTGTGGGTGGGAACCAGTCCTGAAAATCACAGCATATGAGTGACAATGTCCTTAAATATACATTTCTTCCATATTCAAGCCTTCCTCCAGTGTGAATCAAGGGATTCACCTGCTCAGGCCTTGCTGATGATAGCAGTTGTAACACAGCAAGGGTGGTGTGTTGTTTCCATTTGGCAGAAGGAACGCGAATGTTGTATGGAGCAAATCAGGACTCTCTGCTGGGGTGACTCTTGCTTATCTCTATGCCACTGCAAAAGAAATTATCTTGTCTCATCAGCAGGCTGGTGGAGATCCAAACTCTTTATAAACTGAAATCTATTTAGCACAAAGTAACTCCTAGCCCTCAGAATAAAAAGAGGTGTAACTTATCATTAGCTCTTCAAAAATCCTGGCCATGATAATAGCCAAACATTTCCAAAAGGAATGTTGGTGGGACAGTAAATGTATCATATCTCAGGCTTTGGTGGACATGGTATCAAACCATTGTCTTCTTTTGCTGTGTAGCACTATTACTACTCCTACACTGAGCATCCATATGCTATGCTTGTAAGCATGAAAGCTGGGTTATATAGGATATTTATGGCATGGGAATAGTCAAATATATTTTCTTTGTTATGTAGAAAACTTGGTGGCAGACAGAATTAATCCAAAGTTCTTATCTGAGCTCAGCTATCTAATTTGAAAGGCCAAAAAAGGAGTGTCCACATGTTTTCAGATCCAGCAGTAGATATTATTGTTTTTTTTTAAAAAAATCTGTATTAATACAGCTGCAGCCAGCTATAAGTGCCATTAGATGGGATTCTGAAAGGAAAAAAAAAAAAAGAAGAGGAAGATGAAGAAATATCATTTACTGGAAGAAAACCAACTGGTAAATGGATTTGCTAAAAATCTTGAGAAAATGTAAAACCTCTCCCAAATAAGCAACTGAACAATGTAATGAAAATATGACAACCAGGACTGATGGGACATATTCATAGCAGAAATCACTTTCACCATCACATTAAAGGCACAGAATAGTGTCCTGCATTGGATCCCCCTAACAGAGAGTGATGGGTGGAGGGTCTCACTGCCATGCTGCTCCTATGCAGGGGCAGGTACAGCCACAGCTCTGCAAAAAAGGAGCCCAGATCCCTTTTGAGGGTAGGAGCAGGCAGCCTGAGAGAAACTGAACCTTCAGTTGTGAATGTTTTCCATAAAAGAAGCTCAGAGCAAGCCTGCTGACAAGAAGAGGACCAAATATTTTCACATCCTGAAAAAGAATTTTGGAAATCTTATGAAATATTATCTGTCACTACCTATAGCCTGTTCTTACTAGTGGTATTTCTGACATGGCCTGATCTCAGTGATCTCTCACTTCAGAAATGCATTGAGCCTGTATTATCCTGCTAATTTCTCTCTGACTCAGAGCAGAGGCAGGTGGAATCTGTAATGATTTCATTGCAATCATTCTGTCTTGGACTCTCATCTCAGTAGATCTCAAAGATAAACAAAATCAAGGCAAAAATCTAACTGAAAAGTCTCCAAGGAAAATCCAAATGCTAAAGAGAGAGGCAGGATGACTCAGGGCTCTTTCCCAAGTGCTGTTTCTGAGTCTGTTCTCCTAACAAGGTTGCAGAGGGCACTGAACAGTAGAATATAGTTTCAGATCAAGCAAGTTTCTGATCTAGCCATTTATAATCATTAGCAAGATTGTATTCCAGGATAGGACCTATGAGTTACTGTCATGGCTAAGGATATTGAATTAGACATTGAACAAACTCAGAACCGAAGACAATCTATGGGTCAAAAAAGGTTACTGATGATATTCTGAAGAAAAAAAGGAGCATTAGAAAAAAATCCATCTCCTCCTTCACAGTCCCTTCTCTTACATCTAAACAGGTCTATTTTTGTCGTGATTGGAGCCTGTTCAATAGCATCAGTTTTTCAACTGAGGTCTCTTTGCCTCTGCTTAGAAATAAATGGGTTTCAGCAAATGAATGGTAAACTTTGCTTTAGGATCTCTCTTCATAAAAATATTAACATAATTTGGTGCTGTCATTTCTAAAGCGTCTCTTTAATGAGGGGAGTTGTTTACTGGTGACTGAAGCAGGCGTTGCTATCTCAGAGATCATTTATATTTCACAACACTGTCAAACCCTGACAGGCAGCAGACTGTAACAGGATGGTTTCTGCTTTTTGATGCAATGTTTGGTACTCTCCACTCACATATGAACGGGCTCTCTGTTCATACCTTGTCAAACGAGGGGAGAGCAGCTCTGGGGAGGGGGTAGGTGTTTCTACTCAGCCTGACACATGCAATTTGCATTAGTTATGCTTGCAATGGGATAAACATTTTTATAAAAGAGGGTGCTGGCAATAGCTGTGGTCATCTCAGCACCTCATTTATATTCTTTTGCCATTCTCATCAGACAGGGAGGTGGGTGTCCCCCCACCAGCCAGCAGTCACTCACTGCTGGGGTGAGGAGTATTTTGCTGCCAGTGTGTCCTCTTCCCAGTGAGCACTACAGCCAGGGAGAACAGTTCCCCCTGTCCCTAATGTACTTCACAGGATAAGAGTCCCAAGGCAGGTGTTTTATGGAAGCTAAAATTGCAGCAGCCAGACTGTCCCTGTGTAAGCAACCTGGAAGATTTAAGCACCTCTTGAGCACTTCCAAGCATACAAAGGACTGCAGCCCAGCTTCTCAGAGGTGACAAGCAATGCAGCTCTGCTGAGGGCAGTGGAAACACTGACCCAAACTAGCTGGCATTTTGGCTCTCCAGGCCATGTTCACAGATTTTCTATGAGCTCTCGGGCTCATTTAAAAGTTTTTCATGAGGACCAGTGCAAAAATTCTCACCTTCAGGCTATCTATCTCCTGCAGAGTCTGGTATTACAAGAGCTGGGCAGCAAGCTCATAGCAAACAAGTGATCTGCTCAGCTAGCAGGTTTTAAAAAAAAACTGAACTGAAGAGAAGCTAAAATGCAGTTTGCCAGAACAAAACAGCCCAGCTGCAGAAATAGCTGGAGTGACTGTTTCTGAGGTATTAATCGTATCTCCCTCCCGACCCACTCTCCTCATTCTCACCAGGGCGCCTGTGCTGGGCAAGCAGATTTTCTGCTCTCCTCCTGACAGGGACTTTGTGAAGCTCCAGCCTGGCACCCCCAGCCTGCCTCTTTTTAAGGCTCAGCAGCACTCCGGCGATGCAAAGGCAGCTGAGGTAATCGAGGAGTACAGATTTTACAGTATTGTCCGCAGTTCAGCAGTTAGCTGGTACATAAAGGCTCTGCTTTCATTCGTAGCCAGTGCTGGCAGAAGGCTTCTATTATGCCCTTTCATTTAAGACAAAGGCTCTCACACTGCAGTCTCCGGTGTGGAGAAATCTTTTGTGCAGGCAGAGCCAGTGGGAGAAGGAGCCTTCTGGTCCCTGTGCTCCTTCTGCAGGGAGATTATAAAGAAAACCTCTTCCTTCTGCACATGGGCCAGATGAAGAACTGAAGCAATAATGCCTTTTTATCGCAGTAATTACAGTGCCTATTGTTTTAATGACAGTGTTGTTGGGAAACAGGAATAGACCACAGTCCCAAGGAGTTGTTCCAGTGTACACAAATAAACGATTTATTATATTGTTGTCAGATTAGACAGACCACTCTGCCCTACTTGTACTACTGTTTTCCCCCACAATTCTTTGTGCCTGTATGTATTCATTTTTTTTTAACCAGATTATGCAAACTACCCCAGTCCAGGAGGAGACAAAAGGCCACTTTCTCTGGAGAACTTCCTTGGGGACTGGCGATGACACAGGCTGAGATGGGCAAGGGAGACCTTGTCCAACCACAGCTCAGCCTGCTTAGTGTGGTTGTTTACAAGGGAACAATGCTCTGCTCATAGAAAATGTGCTGGGAATCACTGTTTTCTGATATTTCTTAAAATAGACAGCTCCAGCACACTCAAGCACACCTCTGTCTAGGTGCTTGTGGGTGTTTCATCAGATGGAAACCTACACAGAAACCTCCAGATGCTGAGGACCCCTAGGTTTAAACAAAGTGGGTTTACAAATGAAATAAAGAAAAATGGTGG
Source organism: Merops nubicus (assembly GCF_000691845.1). Lineage (NCBI taxonomy): Eukaryota > Metazoa > Chordata > Aves > Coraciiformes > Meropidae > Merops > Merops nubicus. Next base: position 13,252 of record NW_008594034.1, on the reverse strand, counting down.
GGAAGCAAAATCCAGCTTTAGAGGAACTAAAATGAGCGTCAGAAGGTATAATATCAGTGACTAGTGCTACAGAGAGCTGGCAAGACATGATGAGTAATGTAAGAATGTATCTGAGAAAATCTTCAAGAAAGGGTCATGATGTGGTCACTGGCTCAGTCACAGGGTTGGAATCCCAAATCCTCTGAGCCTAGCCTAGAGGATGCAGAGCAGGAGGTCAAGGCACAACCTACCTCTCACACATAAAAAAACCCAACAATCAACCACAAACTGTGAGTCAACTGGACTTCTGTCAGTAGGGACAGATAGGCATCTGCAGGACCTCCGCTCCACTGGGATGGCAGGAACCACCTCTGGCAATGTTTCCTTCTCTTCACTGACTTTGGAGATAGCCTGTCTGACAAGCTTTGGTTAGATGTTTGCTTTTAGATAGCTGAGAATAGTCACTGGGAACCCCATGTTAGCTGTTTAGATATGAAGACTTATTTTTCCTGAACTTGTCTGCAGGTCAAGATAATACAGATCACAATTTTCTACTGAAATCTGTGAATCAGCCTTCTGAGCAATGGACCTCAATTTAATTTAAAAAATTAGAGGAGTCACAAAGCTTGGGAGATGCTATTACACCAGTGTAGAAAGAGGTCGCTGATAAAACCTTGCATAACTATCAGCTGGTTCATCTGGAATTGACTGCACGCAAAATCTGATATGGGAGAAAATCAGGAAATAATTATCAAATAGCAGCATAATTAATGCAATCAAGATGAGTTTATGGAAAATAAGTCCAGTCATAATGAAACTTGATGCTGTCTTCCTCAGGACAAGTATGTCTGAGAAAGTTAACTTTGTTGACATCAGATACCACTTCTGGATAGTCCAGTTTTCAGTAAGCAGTTTGACATCTGCACTGCAAAAAGGGTTTTGTAAAATTACTGGGAATTTAGGAAAAAATTGAGAGGTTTGCAAGAGGTAGCTTGAGAAGGCTTGGTCACAGTAAGAGATGACTTCATCTCATCCTATCAAGAAGATTTCTATAATCAGGCACACAGAATACCTTGGTCCAATGCTGGAGCTAAACTAAAACTAAAGACTGGGTTAGAGAAAGGAGATGTGCTTGTAATATGGCAGTTAATTATGTATGAGAACAGTTTGTCCACATACGTAACGATTTATCCATCTTGTAGAAATGTATCTCAAAAGTTTCAAAAGCTGTGAGGTCATTTGGCTTCTCTCTTCACCTCACTGCTTTAGCTAGGCCCCAGATGCACTCACCACCCTGTACTCCTCGGTGAGCTGCAGCCATGAGTTACAGCTCCACAGTGCAGATGGGAACAAGGGGGAGTAGGTTTTCCAAAGACCTCTCAGCCTGGGTAGCACTAGGCAGATCAAATCCAGCAGTGCTTGAACAATGTGACCAGGATTTAAAAAAAAAAAAAATAAAAACCACTACTATTGCACTGGTGCTGCTTTCATCACAGGTCCTCTGCTCCTTAATTGCTTTTGGTTTTACCCACATATATAAAGGGCAACTTAGGGTTTGGCTTATTAACCACTATAGCAGCAAGCCCTTGGGTAGTAATGGAGAGTAATTGATATCATTCCAAGCTCACAATAATTTGTGTCAGTAGGATCAAACGCTTGCCAATTTCAGTGGAATTTAGCTCATAG